>NC_056739.1:1451255781-1451508281 GCF_019279795.1 Protopterus annectens | reverse complement strand
TTTCACTGTTTTCTGTCTATGTCTCTCTTAGTTCTACTAAATGACCCCTGGGAATTACCCCAGCCATGTACAGACATTCCTACTCATTCTATTTATGTTGCACAATGTGAGTAACAGTGCTTAATACAACAGTACTATTAAGTGATTGCAAATCTACATTACCATATGATGTAAGAGTATACACATGCAGTCCAGGCTAATATGCTTTTATTTACATACAAACTATATGACACTCTTCCTGCCATATTCTCCGGTGTATGCCGTACTTGCCTTAAACAATACAGGTTTTATACTGGCAATTAACCTACTAATGCTTTTAGATTTATTTCCTATGACAGTACATGCAAGAGTATTACTAACCTGCCTCACGTCGCAACTTCTGCAGGCGACAGACATGGGTCTCCTGGTTCACGGTCCACTCACTTGCCACTGTGAAGGACATAAGAGGAATATTTAGCCATACCTATCTATAATATACATGAGCTGACAATTATTAAACACATAGTGGAGTGATACTTACACATAGCTGGGACAGCCCCTGCCATCCTAGCCTCCTGCATCCACTGATCCAAGAGATCCTCCTTATGCTGTTTCAGGTCAGCATAGTGATGCCCGACCTGCTCACCAGTTCAGGGTATGCCAGTGGCACTGGTGAGATCATGGGTGAGATGGTCCCAGGCTTCTGCTTTATATTGGGAGCCCTGGTACTGGCCCTGCAGCAGTCTCTGCTCATGGTCTTTGACAAGGAGTCCTGCCATGACTCTGGATTCCTGGATGCCTCAGCACTGTGCCCAAAAGTGCACTCCCTCTCCCCGTTCTGCCATGGTGCCTGCAAGGGGAAGCTACAACCAGTTATGAGATGTATTCCCACCTGTTGGGTTTAAGTAGAGCCAAATTCCTGCACTTTGCCTTGATTGGCTGGTTTTGAAAAGGCTACGCTATGGGCAAACTCAAGACTGGCATTGTTTAAAGGGGTATACCACTGGGAAAAGTGAGTTAGCTGGCCTACACATTGCTTACACCAACTAAGCTGGTCTGTGCAATGCTTAGCATTGCTTAATATTTACTTAGCATTATATTTGCTTTTTTGGCATTGATTTAGTATTCATTACATCTTATATGTATGTCTGGTATCCATGATTCATGTGTATGTACACTGTATGGGGTCCTTGTGTGTGATAGGGGACTTCAACACTCTATTACAATTACACCTCACATCTGGCCTTACTTCTGTACTCCAGTTCACATATTTATGTTATGTAGTTGGTTATAGAACATATGACTGTATACTGGTTCCTTTCACATGTTCAATTTGATTTTAATACTGTGAGGATTTGTTTGGTGATACCTCATTCTTATCTACTGCTGTGATGACTTGGTGGTTAGTTACTGTGACTATAGTGTATAGCTTCCTGGGTTCAAGACTTGCAAGGCTGTTTATTTTGTTGCTGGGCAGAACAAGGGCCATTGGATACAGAGGGATTAAGGGACTTTTAAGCACTTGTAAGCAGGTTTGCACGGGTTTGCACGAGGGTAAGCACTGCTAACCTCTGGTTAATGATGCTTACAGAAACTTGGCTTCAGTATTGCTTAGCCTGTATGCACATTGCTTACCCCCATGCAAACATGCTTAAACTCACTTACTAGTGCTTACATATGCTTACTCTGACTTACTACTGCTTAATAGTGCTTACACTTGCTTACTAGTGCTTAGTCCCGCTTACCACTACACTCATTTGGACAGTAATATGTAATGGTTCTTGGGAAGGTGGGAGATTTGGAAGCTGTTTGGAGTTATCATTCATTACTCATTTTACCTTCCATTTATATCCCTGATTCCTGTGTAGATATACTGTATTGGAGCATATGTAATTATCTGTGGACTTTGCTACATTATGACACTGACACCTCACATCTGCATTTAATGCAGTACTCCAGTTCACAAATGTATGTTATTTAGTAGGTTATGCAACTAAAAATATTGGTCATAAAGTGATTTGACATGGAAAATGGAATGTGCTTCAGTGGGACTTGAACCAGGAGTGCCTGCTCGTAAGGTGAATGCTCTGCCCACTACTCTATTGCTATACTGCTTCATTTGCATATACCTTCCTTTTTATCCTCTTCAGCCATTTAAGCTGCATTAACCATAGATAAGCATTGGGCAAACCTGCACACCTACGGTTAGATTTAATCAGTTTCATAAAAAAAAATGTAGTATTTACTATTGCTGTTGTACACATGGAGGATGTTGCTGGGAGTATGCGGACACCTATGAGCGGTCTCGCTCATTCTTTTGGGATTTCTGCTGTTCTTCATTGTGGGAGCATGTATATTCTAAGAGCTCTGCTCTCAGACATGCCCCCTGCACTCTTACACATTCCATGTAAGATTAGAAGCTCAGGCAGTGTGAATCATTAATATGCATGGCACGCTGCCGTCCTGCTCCTACACGGCCACTTCTGTGCAGGACTAAGCTAGTCCTGCATGGAAGATTAATAAATCTGGGGGAATATCTTTTGCCAGTGTTAACTAAACACAGATAAAAGTATAACTGAAACTGGTACATTTTATATTCTGAGAACCAAACCATTATTGTTTGAACATAGATATACTGAAACTAGTGAAAACATGAGAGCATTGCCTAGACATACATAAACTGAAACCTTGTACTATTGTTATATAATTGTTTGAAAACATACATACTTGCTTTAACTTCTACATTCTAAGTGTAAACAAGCATTGAAATAATAACTGAAACACATAGACAGTTAATTTCTGCCCCATGGTTCTTTGCCAAATTTTGCTATGCATTGTTCCAGTCACTGATGAGATAAAGATAGGCCTGCTTTATTGTTGAAGTGTCTTCTTTGTAGCTAGGCCTTTTAAACCTCTTCTTGTCATTTCTTGTGCAAGGTTAGGTAGCTAAAGTTTTTGATTATATTTAGTATCAGGTCCTTACAATAACATTTTCATTTTTAATAATTATAAACTGATAGCATTACGTATTACCCTGATCTTATTTACATTTTACTGCATGACATGCAGCTTTAACAACAATAAACTGGTAGCATTGCTAGCTGTGCTGACTTTATTTACATTTTTCTGCATGAAACTAAGACATTTTCCTGCATGAAATAAATATTTGCTGCTAATAAACTCTTACAAGTCTGTAGGCACATTGATTTTTTTACAATAACTTGTTATTAAAATTTAACACAACACCTAATTTTGACATAATTTCCATTTTTAAAATGATACTGTCACACTGGGAATGTAAACATAATTTTGCTGTTATTTTTTTTTTCCGACTGATTGGCTTTATTTAAAAATCTAATCTCCAAAGGCTTGCTGCTGACCGCTGCTACTTTTAACCCTTTAAACCCTGATAGCATGAAAACTGTACTAGAGTCCTCTGGCAGATGCTTGTTTGTAATTGAAACAGAAACCCCTGTATCAAGTAACACATTGTGCAACTGGATACAGAGGCTTCAGTTTCAGTATCAAGTAACACATTGTGCCACAATTTTTTCCATGAGTAATGAAATGTATGGTCTGCTGTCCTTTTTAACCTGGAATAAAGTCAAATACAGTAACTGATTTGGTGCTGGACTATTATAGTCTTTATACATATTCTGAAAATCTGGTATGTCACTGGCAAGATAAACTTGAGCTACAGCATACTTTTGATTATCCCTTGGGGTTGAACTGTGTAACTATTCTTTACATGCCCAAGTTTTTACAAAAAAAAAACATTTAAATGCTGGGACTGGTGAAATCTGTTTTACTGCCACAATATCAGTATTTACAAGAAAAATGTTATTACTGGCATCTGATGCTTGCAAAACCTGTTTCTGTCTCACCACTAAATAGACAGCTTTTTCTAAGGTCTGGGCTGTAGCAATTACATGTAACTTGATGTATCAAGTTTTGGAACTTATTTTAAATGAAACTCAAAGTAGTAATGTAACACTGTGCATTTCTGCACCTATATAAATTCAGTTTTAACTGCTGAACTTTTTTACATTTTGTCTTTTGACCCTTAAATTTTAACATACTGTTCTGTGAGTGAAACTCCACCCACTTTTTACCATAACCATCTCATTAGCTGACATCATTTAACTTTTCAGTAGTACTGAATGCTGCAACAATTTATTATTACTGTCTACAATTTTTTTGAATAAATAGTAAAACTGTAAATGCATCAAAATGGATGCCATACAGCCCAATGACATATAGTACTGTCATTAATTCAGCTTGCTAGGCTGACTGTAATCTCAGCTGATATGCTTGGCAAACTGCCATTTCCATATGAAACATATACAGTCTGAAACTGATTACATAATGTACTCTTTTTATACATAGGATCTTAAATTTTAACTGTGTTGTCACTTTTACAATGTAACATTGACTTTAAATTTTACATTCTGTAAACTAGCAAACATTTTGTCTCTGTGTATATTATATTGTTTATGCATTGCAACACTTTAATACAAAGCTTTTAACTAATGACTGCTAAACAAAACTACACAAAAATTGCATGTGCCAACTGTAACTGCAAACCCTTCATTCTACTAATTAATTTGACTATTAGTTCTGATATACCTCAAAACATAGAGGCATATTGTTACCCTTTTTTCCTAACTGACCACACCCAATATTTCTTTCTGAGCACTTCAGCTGTGTCAGCTGAACTGGAATTTATTCTATCTTTAACCCATAAATCTGCATGTTTCTGTCATAACCAATTCTTTAAAATCTGTACATTTGCACATGTCTCTTTACTGAAGTCTAAACCAGTATATACAGAGTTGTTATACTTTGAACTGTTAGCTGCCATAATCTTTGACTTTTTCAATTCTGGTAAGACCATACTTGTATCTTTCCTTTTGTAACTGAAATTGATTTGTCTGTAAACAATGAAATAACCTTAAACAATGACATAGCAGTGCTCTGATCTTTACAGATAGCTATGGAATGTATTTTTACTTAGCACTGAAGTCTGCTCTTCAGTTACAAAATCTGCAGTTTGATTCCTCTTATCTGTCTTCAGTGCAAACATTGTACTTGATTCTGAAAATAAGACACTAGATGAAGTAATGTGAACTTGAAACATTGCTTGCATGTTATGTATTTGACTGTGTTGACATTTGTAATACTGCAATGTGCTTCTTTATTCTGAATTGTATGTATTATATTCTGAACATTTGTACATCAAACTATACCACAAATGCAATTATTATGTTGAATTGCATGTGCTGAAACATGTATGTTCAAACTGGAGATCACACTGACTTCTAAGTCAATAGCTTGCTTCTGTGATTTAAACCTTTTGTGTTTAGACCTATTTAACATTTTTGAACTAATAACCTTTAAGAGAACATTTTTAAACATTATCCAAAAATTTACTGATTTTTTAACTGTAGCAGTATTACTTGACATGTTTACAATCAAATAACTTCAATTGATTAATTTAAACTTGTTTCAACAGTTAACTAAAAGGTGCATATAAAGTATTACATAACTTTATGGTCTTGGAAGAAATGTGAGCCATCGTCTGTAGCTTATTAACCTTTTCCTTGCTTTTTGACTGTGTGACATCATGCTGGAAACATGAAAATTTGTGGAAATAGCTGTTAACTGGATAATGTCTTTATGTTCTGAAGGGATACTGCTTTGATTTAATACTGGTTTGCTGAAGTAAACATTGGTGCTGTGCAATTTGGTTGTCCATTTTTTGCATGAAGTAATGCTGTTTTAATGAAAAACTGTCAAGCCATCATTTTCAGCTTATTCTGTATATAGTTCACAGCTCTTTTTATGGAAAAACACTGGTATGCTGCTGAAAAGTCTGTTATGAAACATTTGCTGTCACTATAAACTGTTAATGAAACCCTGAAGTTAAGCTGGCTATTGCAGTAAAACTGTACTTGAAAAAAATACTTACTGCAGTTGTTTTTTGTTGATAAGATTGTTTTACTCTGTAGAACATGTAGTTAAACAAAACAGGGAGTACTGCACTTGAATGAAAACACTGATAGAACACATGTAGTGAGACCAGGTCTGGAAATGAAGATACTTTTACTGAATCGGTGGTCTGTAGTACCATAATTACCTTTACTGGGGCCTTCTCAGTTGAAAAGCTTCTGGAGTACTAAAGTACTTTTGCTGTATAAACAGTCACTGTAAACTGAAGAAAATATGCTGCACTGGAAACTGGATGTGAAAAGGTTCAGCTACTTGCTGGGTTGCAATATATCTCTCCCCAGACAGCAGGCTTGTGTGAGTGCCATTGTAAGAATTGATAATACTGTACTGTACCATAATTAGCTGGAAAAACTGTAGGCAATGAGACTGAGAAATGAAAGTCTTAATTATCCAAGTTCATGCTGAACAGGTGCCAGTCTCTCCTTTATGGACCAAGCCTTGTGCACTTTTCAGAATGAATTCTTCAAACACTAGTTCATTTAATAAAGCTTTATTAGATCCTTACAATATCCAAATACTGTCTTCATTAACAGTACTGATAAACAATTCAACTTACTGCACGTCATATTCTGATTGTCCTGAACAACGTAAACTGATATAGTCTCTAGATAACCTGTTTTCTGTGCTCAGGCTCAAGTGTTTGACACCTTCTCTAAAGCAACAGGTCAAATTAACTTACTAACCTTAAATGAACTGCTATCCTGAACACAAAATATTATATTGCTTCAGTCCAGTAATTTATTTACTTTTTCTAGCCTTGGTCTCAGGCATTGTTTTGTATGTGCAAAGAACATTCTGTATCTGACAAGATTGTATCCTTCCCTTGAGAAGAAAACATTCTGTCTGAACAATTTATGCTTATCTTTTCTTTTTAATAAACTGTCTTACATGCTTGGCCACCAAGGTTATTTTCTGTTCTGCTAAACACAACTTATTTTTCCCTTTAGCCTTTTTTAATTTCTAATAACTACTTTAAAATGGAAATCCCTAATCTAACAGTTGCCCCTGAGGTTGCTAGCAAACGTCTACCGGGACCTACTTCTGTAGTTACCTTACAGTTATATTGATAACTACTGTATTTAGGTTTATGCTACTTGACTTATAATTTTAAAATAAAAAAAATATATTTGGTAAACCTACAATTTTAATTTTGACCACTAGGTGTCACTTGAGCATTTATGTTCTGTTCTTATTGAAGTTTCTTAACTGTATGATTTAATTTTTATATATTTAAAACTAGTACATTATTTAACCCAATTGTAATTCATGTTGTGACTGTTTTTAATATGGAATGCCAACATACTGCTTAACTGTCCAGATCATTGCAGAACGGCCAGATTTTTACCTTGTGTTTTTGGGCAATTCCTCATAAAATTTGTGGTTTTCTGGCAAATCAATTGTTAGAACTGAGGATTGAAACCACTAAATAATGACATAAATTTGAGTTTGAGATATCAAATCCATGACAAAATGTATGCTAACACAAATCTTTTTACTCTAGCAAATTTTTAAGTTTATAAGAGCAGTATTTAAAATCTGTCGCTATTTTTGGGCCTTTGTTCTCCCATTTTGTCAGGCTTTGTCCAGATTAATTACATTAAGAGGATGAGAGTTATGGCTGCCAACTGGCTCACAAACCATACACACACTATCAAAGTGGGTGACTTCACACCAACCAGCAGACCTATTAAGAGTTGGGTGTCACAGGGGTCAGTGCTGGACCCCCCTACTGTTTGGTATATACTTCTCAGAAGTTCAGGTCAAAACTAAAGGGTCGTTGCTGACCAGGTTTGCAGATGACTGCAAACTAGGTGCAATCATTGAATCCACAAATGATGTTAGTATACTCCAAGAAGTTCTCACACAGACCAACGACTGATGTATTAGTCACAGTCTCAAACTGAATACAAAGAAATGCACCATCATTCCTTTTGACACAAACAATGTCTCCTCACACTATCAAATCAACAACAGTACCCCAAGTACATCTGGGATTTTCTTGCAATGGGGAGGAGGAAGGTAAAATGGTATTATATATCCTCTGGAAATGATCTTCTGCACTCAGGTGTCTCATGTTATTTCTAACCAGGCCCCTTAGGAGTGCTGCTAAAACTTTCTGTTCTGGCTTTATTCTTATTGCTAGTTTCCTTAAGATTTTCCTTTTCATTATCTGTTCTGTTGTGTTATCATGTGTAAGTGTTAAATTCACTTTGATAAGTGATCTGTACAGTTACTAACTTGAAAATAGTAACACAAAGAAAGGTCTGTAATGAAGTTGGGGGTACACAACTTGGAATGCTGTATACTTCTCCCGTAAATATCTGAAAGTTTACACATGTTGTTGTAAATATAATTAGTCAAATATTGTGCAGTTGATCACTTCAGCAAGCAGCCTATTATCTGCCAGCTTCATATCTTCACCTTTCATATACATAAGTGAATAAAGGAAGAAAACACAAAAATGATTCCATTCTTATACCTATTTTATGTACAGCAAAACGAATTGCAAGATTTGTTACTCGCACAAAAAGGAATTCCCCCAGATTCTCTATAGCTTGCATGGCATGCAAGACTGGTGCAGGAGCTCAAGCAGGCAATATGTCTGCCATGCAATCCAGGAACAGCCTGCAGGGGCATGCATGAGCGCTCCTGCACTAATCCTGCATGGACTAAGCCCTTGTATGCAAATCACCCCATTTGCAGGAGAAATCCATGCAAATGAGGTGATGTTACAATCCAGGAAGCTTGCAACCATCCATGCAGGACTAGTGCTATCTGCAGAAATGTACTCAGTTAGTAACTGAGTACATTTCTGGAAAATCCAAAACGGAGCTGTGACAGCTCCAAATAAAGGCTGCATATCATGTAGTTAGCATGCCAATGACCAAGTATAAGGCCATTGGCATTGCAAACAGTAAAAAAATACAAAAATCAACTTTTATTTTTTGAGCTGATCTCGGCTGTTTAAGCGTAGGGCAGCGGCGTGCAAATGGGATTGGGGGAAAATAACAAAATGACCCAAAATTAAGCATTCTAACTAAAATCAGTATTCTGCCATGCAAGTCAATGACAGGCAGAAGACAACATGGTCAGTGAGTAGTTGTTGCTAAGGGGGGAGGCTCAGTATGAGATATGTAACTATGCATTAGCAGGCAATCCTATGAAAATGAGGGGAAGGATAGTTAATTCCAGTTTACCCCAGTGTGTGAGTCAGGTCCCAACAGTGTAAGAGAAGGAATAGCTTGGTGAAAGTCTAGGAGTTATGTGACATCATGGGGGGGTGTCAGGCATATGGACACACATGTTGCTCAGCACTGTGGATCGGGTTTGCTCCTAGCTTAGCACAGCTAAGCTAGGGGGTGTGTCTAAACCTGCCTAGCACTCTTTGCAAAGCCTAAGCGGGTGTGTGTGCCGCACACTAAGTTTTACAGGAAGAAAAAAGAAGTTAAACCAGAAAATAGCAGTAGTGTGCACATCTGAGCACTCTGTTTGCACGGTGCGCACCCGGGCTTAAACAGGAAGGCAATGGGAAGGGGAAACAGCAGTAGGAATGTAATCAAGGAGAACTAGCTTCGCTGGCAGGTGAAATGTATCAGAATCAGCCAATTACAAAGGCAGCAGACCAGCACAGCTCAGAACACAACTATAAACTATGCAAACATCTCCCCTCTGTTTTTTCTCACATTCTACATCACCAGTGTATACAAGCGGGGAAATTTTAACAAACTTACAAAATGAGAAGGGCTGCAGCAGGCAACACAGAACAACATGTGCAAGAGGCTGAGGTTGGTGAGGATGTGAATGCTGCCGATCAACCCACAGTGAGGAGACGGAGAAGAGTGTACAGACCCAAGGTAACCTACCAGGGGCTACATGAGCTGGAGATAGTGGAGCGCTATAGGGTGGACAGAAACCTCCTACAGCAAATTGTTGAGCTGTGCCTGCCACACCTGACACACCAAACTGACCGAGGGAACCCATCCTAATGGATATCAAGGTATCTGTAAGCCTAGGAATACTAGCCACAGGTACCTCCCAAAGCTCAACTGGGGATATCATGGGGATTTCTCAGGCATCAGCATCCAGAGTATTCCACAAGTTCCTGGATGCCATGTCAGCACATGCCAGTGAGCAGGTATATTTCCTCAACACCTGTGAGATGTTGGCCAGCAACATGCATCTCTTCCACCAAATAGCAGAATACCCCAGGGATCACCTCTGTGGCTCTGCTTGACAGAGGCACAGGAAAATTATTTTCTTGGGTGACAAAAGCCAGGGTACCTTTTTGGCTGGGCTTGTATAGGCCCCAGGGCCAATAGCCTAGTACCTACCTATTAACCCTGAGGTAGTGGGTGCTGTAGACTGCACGCACATATGCATCAAAGCACCACATGGTGATCAGGGTAGGGCCTATATCAACCACAGGGGAATCCCCTCCCTCAACTGCCAGGTCATATGTGATGCCCAGGGCATTATAATGAATGTGTGTGCTGGCTGGCCCGGAAGCTATGATGATTCCCACATATGGCATCTGACGCAGCTGTCCCAGAGATTTGCCAATGGGGACATTACCTACAGTCACCTAGTGGGGGATGCTGGTTATACACTGGAGCCATGGCTGATGACACCCATCAGAAATGCACACACACACACCTGAACAAGAACGCCATAATGAGGCATATGCACAGACCAGATTTATAACAGAGCATGTGGTTGGGATGCTCATCTCACAGTTCTGGTGTCTGGACACATCTGGTGGAGCCTTGCAGTACTCACCAACTACATGTACCCAAATTGTTATGGTATGTGCCATGCTACACAATATGATCCTGCGGAAACAGCTGTAACAGGAACAGCATGGGGCAGGGCCACACTGCCCCCCACCAATGCCAAGGCCTGCATAGGCACAGAGTGGCTCAGAGGAGGAACAACCTGAGCCTGCCCCAGTAGGCAGATGGATGCTTGCCCAATATGCTGAGGCTGCTGCAAAGAGACAATGCATAGCACATACACTAACACAGTAGGGACCCAGGGAATGACACCTCTCTCTGACTCGCACATACAGTAAAAGGAATGCCAAACATGACACTACCTGTGCTCAACCATGTATAGGGTGTGTACTATGTGCATCTGACATAGGCAGCCCTCCAGCACCATCCACAAGTCTGGCACACCCTCAAGGTAAGTCAATCAACCTACCAGTTGCCAAATGGAGTAGAATGTGTCATTACCTGTATCTATGGTATGGATGTGATCATGCAAGGGAAGTGGGTGGCTGAATGTTATGGCAGCAGACAGTAGACACCCATAGTGGCACCATGACATCTGTAACACATACTGGCATCACCATAGTAGCCAGTACTACACAGGGTGACAAAACCCACTGTAGAAAATGTGCTAAGCAACATCTGTGTCCATATGATTCACACATGCCAGTCAGCATGGTTCACATACCCAACAACAGTCTCAGCCAGCAGGACAGGTGTAGACAAACCCAAACAGAGTCTGTGCTATGGCCCCTAAATGATGGCTATGGTTAACCTCCCCCCAGGCCTACACAGACAGACTACAGCAGGTCAAGCAGTGGGATGTAAGTTCTGAAGGGTAGGAAGTCAGACACTAATATGTAGGACAACTAAAGCTACGATCTGTAGTACACTGGTATGCCTCTAGTCAGCATGATGGGTAAAAATACAGAATGAAATGGAGTACCTGACATACCAGTACAGTCATAGCAAATATTGTACAAGTGTCAGGTGTGCCCCCACCCATCCTATGTAGTAATGTAATAACAGTCAGGTGTGCCCCCCAATCCTGTGTAGAAATAGACAGGTGTGCCTCCCCCCATCCTACATAGTAATGTAATAACAGTCAGGTGTGCCTCCCCAATCCTGTGTAGAAATAGTCAGGTGTGTCCCGCCATCCTACATAGTAATGTAATAACAGTCAGGTGTGCCCCCCCCCCAATCCTGTGTAGAAATGTAGAAATAGTCAGGTGTGCCTAACCCCATCCTACGTAGTAATGTAATAACAGCCAGGTGTGCCCTTCCAATCCTGTGTAGAAATGTAGAAATAGTCAGGTGTGCCTCCCCCCATCCTATGTAGTAATGTAATAACAGTCAGGTATACCCCCCCCCCAAAATCCTGTGTAGAAATGTAGAAATAGACAGGTGTGCCTTCCCCCATCCTATGTAGTAATGTAATAACAGTCAGGTATGCCCCCCCATCCTGTGTAGAAATGTAGAAATAGTCAGCTGTGACCCCCATCCTATGTAGTAATGTAACAACAGTCTGATGTGCCCCCCATTCCTGTGTAGAAATGTAGAAATAGCCAGGTGTGCCTCCCCCTATCCTACGTAGTAATGTAATAACAGTCAGGTGTGCCCCCCCAGTCTTGTGTAGAAATGGAGAAATAGTCAGGTGTGCCCCCCATCCTACGTAGAAATGTAGTAACAGTCAGGTGTGCTCCCCAAATCCTGTGTATAAATGTAGAAAAAGTCAGGTGATCCCCCCATCCTATGCAGAAATGTAGGAACAATCAATGCCAAATGCATGACAGATACCCTGCAGAAACAGCATGCTACCTGTTGGTGTACAACACAAAGGTCAGCACTGCAGTACAAACCACCTGGACTCGATCCACACATTAAATACAGATGGGTATACTGGGCATGCTCACACACTTAGAGAAATGAAGGCAATGTCAGTCAACATACAGAAAGGTCATACTAGTCATGCTCACACACTTAAACACATGAAGCGCATGTCTGCAAACACCAGTGGACCAGACATATCTGGCAGTCACAGTTGTTAGTGCAGACACTTATCAGTATGCACCACTCATGCCTTGCACACACAGTGGATAGGAATACAGACATATATGTAAGGACAACACACTATAATAAACCAAAGGTAGATGTACATAGATGTGTGGAAGAGGGTGACTGTGACAAGTAGCCATCCAAGCCTGTCCCACCCAGCACACAGCCAAAGGGCCCAAACCACATGAGGTTCAGATGTCACTCACTGCAGATAGTAGCCATCAGTATCTGTCAGCATTACAGACTATGTGGTGCATGTGCCAGCTGTGTAACATGACTGTACAAGGAAGTAGTCATCTAGCAGCTGTATACACGAACCTGTGAATATGACCCTGTGTGGGCCCACATGTGGTGTGTCAACACCTAGATGAATGGGTTATGGCCCATGGACATACACTGCCCTCCCCATAGCCCTGCTATGACAAGCCTGCTGAGGTCATCCACTGTGAAATACACCTTTGGGAGAGCTGTAGCCCAGTACTCTCTGTGCTGCATCCCATTACTGTGTACTGCTGTAGTATGATAAACTAGTTAGGTAGAAGTTCTAATCCCAGACTTGGCAACTGTGTTTGTGTGTGTGTTTGTCTGTCTCTGTCTGTGTAGAGAGCAATTCTTTTTAGGGCAGTCGCACCCCTACAATTCAAATGCTCAACTTTGGCAAGGCTGCTGATGTCATCCACCTAGAAATACACCTCTGGGAAGGTTGTAGCCCAGTAATCTCCATAGTGGGTCCTGTAACTGTGTACTGCTATAGTGTGATAAAGTAGTTAGATAGGTGTTCTAATCCCAGACATGGCAAGTGTATGTGTATTTGTGTGCGTGTCTGTCTGATTCTGTCTGTGTAGAGAGCAATGCTTTTTAGGGTAGTCACACTTCCTACAATCCAAATGCTCAACTTTGGCAAGGCTGCTGATGTCGTCCACCTAGAAATACACCTCTGGGAAGCTTGCACCCCAGTAATCTCCGTAGTGTGTCCTGTAACAGCATACTGCTGTAGTGTGATAAATTAGTTAGGTAGGTGTTCCAATCCCAGACTTGGCAAGTGTGTGTGTGTGCGTGTGTGTGTGTGTGTGTGTGTGTGTGTGTGTGTGTGTGTGTGTGTGTGTGTGTGTGTGTGTGTGTGGGTCTGTCTGTCTGTCTGACTCTGTCTGTGTAGGGAGCAATGCTTTTTAGGGTAGTCACACTCTCTACAATTCAAATGTTCAACTTTGGCAAGGCTGCTGATGTGATCCACCTAGAAATACACCTCTGGGAAGATTGTAGCCCAGTAATCTCCCTAGCACTTGCCATAACTGCGTAATGCTGTAGTGTGATTTAGAACTCTGGTAGGGTTCTATTCCCACCCATGGCAGTTATGGATGTTTTGGTTGTGTTTCAATATCTGTGTAGGGAACAATGCATTATAGTCTAGTCACACTCAGTACATTTCAAATGCCCTACTTTGGCAATCCCGTTGATGTCATTCATTGAGAAATACACCTTTGGGGAAGGAGTTCTTCAGTAATCCCTGGGGTGCATCCTATAACAGCTCCATGCTGTAGTGTGATATACACCTCTGTTAGGGGTTCTATACCCACACATGTCAGTTGTGGATGTTTTGTGTGTGTGTGTCGCTGTCTGTGTAGGGAGCAATGCATTTTAGGCTAGCCACACTCATTACAATTTGAATGTCCTACTTTGGCAATCCTGCTGATGTCATCTAATGTGATATACACCTTTGGGGAAGGATTACTCCAGTAATCTCCATGGTGCATACTATAACTGCATAGTGCTGTAGTGTAATAAACTAGTTACATGACAGGTGTGTGTGTGTGTGTGTGTGTGTGTGTGTGTGTGTGTGTGTGTGTTTGTAACTTGTATCATGTGTGCAGGTGGGTGTGAGTGTGTGACACCTGGGCCCAATGTGGAGCAGGTTTTGTAAATTTCTTATATGGCGGCCCAAGTATATATCACAATGTCCACCGTACAGGGATAACAGATGTGAAATAGCTGAGAGGCTGAGGTGCAAATCCATACCCATGCATGTGACATCAAGGCCAGGCAATCACAGTTAGCAACCCCAGTATTACCCAGTGCACACTCTCAGCACATGTCTCATACACACACACAAATGCCTAGGCAACAGTCAATATGTGGGTAGTACACTGCATATTGGCCACTGATAGTAACTATGGAATGATTGCAGTGGGCTATAGAGGGCATGACACCCTGTCCATCTGTCCAATAGGAACATACATGCAGACAGTGCATGTTCCCCAATGGACTCCTGCAATAGCTGTGGTGCCATCACATGTGACCCACAAAGGGCATACCATGTCTGAAAACATGCCCTGTATTGAAAGATGCCACTGGCACCAGGGAATGCCGTTAGCATGCTATCAATGTAGGTGCAGGGTAAATCTGCTGTCCATTACCAGTTCCCGCTGCAGGTGTCCAAGACGGGCACATCTGATGATAATCTGTGTACACAACATTGGCCGACACCCCAAGTACAATACCACATGTCACTGTACATGCATGTGGGAGGTGTGCACATCCCAAACACCGTCCATGTCATGGACTAAGGAACACATACATGGCAAGCGATGCACAGCATTGGCTACACACAATAGTCCCCCAGGTGACTGGATGGGGGATACAATACCCACTCGTGTGGGCAAATGCAGAAACTACAGCCCTGAGCCACAATGCAGACCATTGTCATGTGGCCTGATGCCCAGTTATACCCATCACCTAGCCTTGTATAGCTGTCTGGCGCAGTCGACCACCACACACCCATGCAGAAATGCACCCATGCATGTCAGTATTGGCACCCTGTGTGTTTGTGTGTGTGTTGTATGATGCGTATGATCTCATCCACACCCACTACAACCCCCATTGACATACTGAAGCATGCTGTCTGATATCAGACACCTCCCCATACCCTTTGCCCATATAACATCTGTATGACCTGTGTCATGCATGTGATACCTGCACAGTAATGTGTTATGGCAATCTCACTAGTGATGAGTTGTAATCCTGGCCCTGCAAAGTGTGTCAATGTGTGTGCGTCCCTGTGAGAGTGTAGCTGTGTTGACGCTGGCACCTGTTCATGTGGACAGGCACATGTACGTCACCTATCATATAGCTACCATATCCCTGTTGCAGATGTCACTCACCATCACATATATCATCTGTGGGATCCACAACAGGTAACTTATGTAGCGCATCCAATAACTGCATAGAACTGTGATAGCACTACATAGTCATCAGTGGTTTAATACCCTGTGCTGGTAGATGTGTGACACACACATGCTTAAGTTTTGCTCTCCCACCCCTCCTTGACTTGTCTTTGCGTCTGTCTGCCTCTCTCACTCCCTCTCTGGTGGATGTGGAGACCTACACCTGCTTTTCTTAGGCAGCAGCATGTGTATTTTTAGTGATGCTCATGATCAGCTGATGGCCTCTGCATGAATTTCAGCCCTCCCCTAGCTGATTGCATGTGGAACAGCTGTGGTAACATTCCCATAGCCAATTGCATGGAAACACACTCCAATATCTAGGAACATCATGTTGGTGTTGGCCCTTTTCATTGTGAGCAGGAACTAGATCTGTTGTTTGGCAAACAACATCTCAGATGGATTGGGGATTTACCTCTAACAAGATACACTGTGGAAACAGGGCAACACACAGGAGGGGGATGTGCCTGACCTGACTACAGACTGTAAGTGCATTTGGAGTAATGTTGGTTTAACAGTGTGTGTGGATATGGCTGTCCTACATGTTTTAATACCTGCCGTGTCAGTTCTATGTTTATGAAGAATCCCCATCTGTAGGGTCATCTGCAGACTGGGCAGTGTTCTGTGCCTTTGGTTTCATGTGTTACCCACAGAGCATCTATCTGTGAACTGCAGAAGGTAGCGTGAGGACTGCAGTCTGTAGATGGTAAAATCCATGAAAGTTACTGACTTTATATCCGTCATAGGACATATGTTGCAAAAAACCCTGTTACAACAGCAAATATATGAGGTTATCACAGCAACATGTCAATATTGGCCCTGTGTATGTGCTTCCAGCCACAACTCTGTCAACCTTTCTACATGTGTCGTGCATTAAGAGGTGCATATGTACTGTACACCATAATTAGTGTCATCATATCTGATAACAAAACAGTGAGATAGACTGCTACACATGTTATGTACACTAGGGGTTATATTTGATGACATAACCTGGACATTCTGTGGATGTTTGTACAGTACTGAGGTCTGTGTACTTATGGTGAATGTCGACAGTGTGTGTATTGTTAATATGTATTTAGCCTGTGTACAGACTGTGGTAGATGTCATTGTTCTAGGTCCTGTCCTATCTGATGTTACATGCTGCTCCACTGTATGTTACCATATTGGCTTACATGTTTGTAGGGCCATACACATATGTCCCATACCACAGCCAGCCATCAGACCAACTGTGTAGCAGCCCAGTATATGTAGGGTTAGTTTGTGAGTGGCACATATGAGGATGGTGTTGAACAGATAGTCCATATACTGTAATATCATGCTAGCTTACCATATGTGGCTGTGTTCACATTGGTTGTGGTGATGCATTTTCACACAGGTGTATCTTACCCTGTGCTGTGACATGGCTGTAGAGCCTGCTATATATGCAGGTACATGTGCATTCCCCAATAGGAGATGTAGGCCAGTGTTGAGTCAGTCTGCCTGTAGCCTGCACAGTGCATTGTTACATGCCTAGCAGCTTAGTGTACTTACCCAGTGAGATGTCATGTGCAGATCCTTGCCAGATGTACTGCTGCCGGGCATCCCTTAACAGTCATGTATGTCAGACAGAGCAGTGGGATGCTGTATAGATGTATGTCAATATCTAGTGGGTAGTATGTGGCCATGGTGCCCCTGTACCAGTGGTTATTATGTGTCAGGCCAGACAGGGGTGTGTGAATGCATAACATATGGTGGCAAATGTATACCATTCGTTATGTGTTATACCCATCTACATGGCTGTCATCATACATATTGTCAGGCATGGTACACATGTTTTGCACTAAGGGGTTCTGTGTATACCTCTGGACTGTATGGAGTGTGTCAGAATGTCCACATATATTGGCCAATATCTCTGTTGCAGTCCACAGGGGCATTACGTGCTAACAGCGGTACTTTACTTTGATGTCCTTAGGATGTCTGTCAGTAGCCAATGGCACACATGTAAAAAGCAGATGTGACCTCCCACACACACCATGTCTGCGAAGACAATCCCAATGACAGTAGCAATAGTCTACTAATATACCTGCTATACATACCTGACATCCCCTTGCACTATGAAGTTGGGACTATAGGGGCTGGGGTAGGGCTATACTCCATGCCCAGGACATATGGTGAAAATATATGTACATATAATTATCCAGATATCTATATATATGATTACACATATACATATTGATATATAGATGGGTATGTATATGTACATAGACATAAATATACACACCCAGATATATACATATACAGAGCAATATATGTCTACACATATACAGAGAGTGATACATATGCACATATACGTATGGATATCTACAGATATATTGACAGTAGTAGGTATATCAGAATAGATATGTCTGCACATATAGTTTTATATATATATATATATATATATATATATATATATATATATATATACCAACATAACTAGACATATCTGTACACATAGCATGTGCATACATATATAAATATATACACATATATCTATATGTACATATATGTATACCTATATATACACATGTGTATATACATATATGTATATATATGTATACATATGTACATACCAAGAAATGTACAGATGGCCATATATATGTAGCACTATACAGATGTGTATGCAGACATATGTATGAGTATACATGTGTATGTACATGTAGACATATATACACCTATGATATGTATACAACTATATTCCTGTCATGAGTAAACGTCACAGTTGTGTATATCCTCCCACATGTATCTCACCATATGTATCTGCTATGTGCACATAATGATAAAACAACATATGAGATGCAACAGTCATATTAATAACAAGGACTACACAAATTAGGAACTAAAGGCAATTGTACAATACTACTCAATATGTGTATTGACATCTATGTTAGTAAAACAACAGCTGTCTCCACAGTGGTTATGGCATAGTGGTTAAGTGCTATGAATTCACTGTAAAGGTTCCACGGTTCAAGACCTGCAAGATCTGTTTATTTTGTTGCTGGGCAGAACAAGGACTTTGGGATACAGAGTGGTTAAGGCAGTTTTGAGCAGCTTTAAGTGGGTTTGTGCAGATTTGCATGAAGCTACGTGGTGCTAAGCTATGGGTAAACGTACGGGCACCTACACAGTGTAGGCGACACTTACCAGTGCGCAAATCAGCTTGGCTGTTATATTGCAGCAATGTTAATACTTGCTAAGCATAGCTTAGCCCTGGTAACCAGGACACACAACCCAGTCTGATAACCTGCAATAAGTGCATGTAATGCCATATACAATACATGCACCTATATGCTGTCATTACAGTAGCAAGGGGTGTGAGTGTCATGTGCAGGACACAGACATATATGAGGCCTGCACAGCACTGTTATCCATGTGAATGTGTGACATACAGGTGTAATAGCCCAGGGTACATGCTGTCACACTGGCATGTAGTGCATCATGGCAGTACTACTGCTGACAGTGCTAACCCAGGCAAGAGCAGAGTGCTTAATGTAGTACTGACAACAGGCACACCTGCGAGCATGGGACACCGACGGTTCCCTGTTGTATCCCTGGTGTGTGAGCTGTGTCACAGTATATACCACTTACTGGTCTGTCAACGCACTCATGCTACTGCATAGCTACTTGCCAAGCTGATGACTGTCAGTCCCTGTACAAATGTGCAGATGGCAGGTGTCCAGCTGGGATATGTACAGACAACCTACACTTGATTGATGCCCTATTACGCATGTGGCATGTGCATGAGATGCATACCCTGTAGTACCAATGTTGGGGTATATTATGGGTTGTATCACAGTCATGGCCAATGTGTAATAGTGGGTATGGCAGAGTGTCATCATGGGTTTCAGGAAGTACAATATCCAGTGGGGGATGTGGGTGCTGTGTACACTGTTATTACACCAAGGTACACCAGGTATATGTCCCATGTACCATGTTATGGTTAACACTGTCACCATCAATCATACAGGTAACTGTTACCACAATCCAAGCCAGTTATTCATGTGATGAGTGCAGCCTACCTGTAACACATTGGAGACATGGTCAAGGTAGTTAGCAGTGATAGGCCCTGGTATCTCATAGGTTCATAGGTAGGTACTAGGCTATTGGCCCTAGGGCCTATACAAGCCCAGTCAAAAAGGTACCCTGACTTTTGCCACCCAAAAAAATTATTTTCCTCTGCCACTGTAGAGCAGAGCCACAGAAGTGATCCCCTGGGTGAATTTACAATTTCCCATCCAATGTGTGTCTGGCTGTTATGTGTCTGTAAATGTGTATATGATGGTATGCCACACTACGTATCATCCAAATACACCCATCACATCCCCCATGAGCATACTGTACATGCCGGGGGGTGTTCTGCATGTACCATGTAACCTGGGACACACCTCACCCTTAACGCTGTGCAGTGTGTGCAGTGTAAACCACACATGTCAGTATCAAGACATAGCTAGGTAGGGGTCTAGTCCCAGTGTTGGCAAGTAACAGTGTGCATGTATGTGGATGGGTCTACATCAGGTTGCAGGCTATACATGCCTCAGTGGGCCACCTGTCCATGAGTCACAGGCAATAACCAGTATAGTTACCTGTGAAATGTGTTCAACTGTATCCCAGATATGCCACAGCCATGGTGTCAGCACAGTGACATACCCCGTTGTGCAATATGACTGCAGACCATCCTCGTGCTGACACATGTACACCTACAACACAACTGGATAACATTTTAGAGACCACAACCAACCAGTGTTACGAACAGCTATAAGGCATCATTGCTGGACAGCTACACTACCTGACAAATATGCCTCACACTCTACTCCCTACAACATGTTCATAGGTTCATAGGTTCATACTAGGCTATCTGCCCTAGGGCATTTATAAGCCTAGCCAGAATGTGTTTGGCTTTTGCCACCCATTTTAAATTTATTTTGCTATGCCCTTTTTCGAGGTTAGTATACTGTGCCTCTGTCTAACAGTGACACAGAAGTGATACCCGGGGTAAACCTACGATCTCCCATCCACTCATCAAGATTCCTCTTGAATAGAGTCAATGAGGGACTCTGCCTAACCTGGACTGGGATTTTATTCCAGAGTGAAGGGAGCCTCTGGGTTATGAATCTGTCCCTCCAGCATGTCCTATTTATTTCAGTGCTGAGGTTCAAGTCTCTCGAGCCAGAGCTCGATGGGATTTGATTTTCTGAGGTGCAGCATGTCCATTAATTCCGTGTTGGACATGGCTTTATACGTCAGGCACAGATCCCCTCTGAACAGACGGTATGCCACTGAGTAGAGCTCGAGTTTCTTTAACCGGCAGCATATGGCATCTGTTTGAGCCCTTTGATCCTCTTGGTGAGGTACTTTTGGGGTCTTTCCAGTTGCTGCAGGTGTCTGGTAAGGTACATCCCAAAAGGGGCATTGTACTCAATTATGGGCCTGATGAGGGATGAGTAAAGAGGCTCGATGAACTCCCCTGATCTAGATGTGAACCCCTTCATGATTAGGTGGGCTATATAAAATGTTTTTCTAACCACTTTGGCCATGTGGTTGTCAAATGAGAGATTGCTATCAACTTGGGTCCCCAGGTCCCTAATTACTTCTTCTGTACTTAATGGATTACCACATATGTGGTAATTTGTGGGCACTTTGTTTTTGCCAAAGGGGATGACTATACACTTTTTGGTATTTAGCTTGAGGCCATGGCTCTGGCACCAGTTGTCTGTTTCTATGAGGCCCTTTTGGAGGATGCTTGTGTCAGCTGGAGAGTCGATTATGGCGCCCAGTTTGCAGTCATCTGCGAACTTGGTCAGCCACAGTCCTTCCATGTTGGCCTGTACCTCCGAGAAATATATACCGAACAAGAGAGGTCCCAGGACTGAGCCTTGTGGGACACCACTTGTAACTGGTTTGGAGTCTGACATGGCTCCAGCAATTCTAACCATGTGGGTTCTGTCCTTGAGCCAGTTTGCAATCCATCTAGTGACATAGAGGTTTATATTTAAGCTGGTGAGCTTATCTATAATGCCCGAGTGGGGTGTTGTATCGAAGGCTTTTGCGAGGTCCAGGTAGGCTGTATGGACCACCTTCCCCTCGTCAATGGCCTTGGTGACTGTTTCAAAGAAATCAACCAGGTTTAAGAGGCAGGATCTGCCCTTAACAAAGCCAAACTGGGTAGGATCCAGTGTCTGTAGGTCCCCAATATCTTTATTTATGAGGTCCATGATGATCCTTTCCATAGCTTTGCAGACCAAGCTAGTCAGGCTTATGGGGCGATAGTTTCCAGGATCCTTTGAGGCACCACCTTTATGGAGAGGGACCACTGTTGCTGTACGCCACTCTTTGGGCACATATCCTGTAGTAAAGCTGAGATTGAACAGTAGTTTTATGTTTGGGTTTAGCTCTTCTTGGAGTTCATGTAGGACGCAGGACACTGTCTGGTCCCATTGATGCTGTGTTTTTTGCTTTGGAGAGGGTGGCTCTTACCTGAGCATCTGAGATGTCAGGGGGGCAGCACTCTGCTGGGATAGATATTTGCCCTTTGGTGGGGGTTTGCGCTGAACCTGTCAGCTAGGATGTTGGCAATGTCTGTGGGTTCAGTGTATTGTTTGTCATTTTGGACTAATTCTGAGCATATCTGGGAATTACCACCCAGGTTCCTAACATAACTAAAGAAAGCCTTGTGATTATCCTTAGTGTCCTGTGCAATTTTTCTCTCAAGCTGGCCTTAGACAATTTTATGAGTGCCCGTAGTTTTTGCTAATACTGATCAGTGATGCCTTCCCTTTTGGGATTTTGCTCTATCATTTAGTAGCTTCCTCCTTCTATTGTATAGTTTGTTTATGGCTGGGGTCCACCAGACAGGACGCCTGCCTTTGGAGGATTGGGTCTTGGTTTTATTTGGGATCGATGATCCATGCATTCCTGAAGGTGTTCATAGAATGCATTTATAAAGGATTCTGCGGTCTGGGCAGATTTTCCACAGGCCGGGCTTTGAAGGATTCCACCTCGGTTTTGAGGAGTGTGAAATTTGCTTTAGAGAAGTTTTTCACTGTGGTTTTCTGGGCAGGGGTGGGGTCGGATGTGAATATCCAGTGAGATTAGTTTATGGTCTGATCTTACCAGTGAGGGATACACTTCTGGTCTGGAGCATAGAGTCCCCATGTTGGTGATGATCAGGTCCAGTATGTTTTTCCCTCTTGTGGGAGTGGTAACAAGTTGTTCCATAGCATTTGAGTTTATAAATTCTAGGAATCTTTGGGCTAGGGTGTTGGAGCTAGAGTAATGCTCCCAGTCTATGTTTGGGTAGTTGAAGTCACCCAATATAATGGTGTTTGAGAGACCTTCATATTTTCCAGTGTTCTCAGGAAGGCCGAGTGGGGTTCCTGGGTTTGGGAGGGTGGTCTGTAGCAGGCTATAAACTGGAAAGCAGTTTTACCCACTGTTAGTTGCACATGGATAGTCTCTGATGCTTCGTGCTTTGCCACCAACCTGGAGGTGTGGGTATCTTTGATGAATATCGATACTCCCCCTCCTTTTGTGGTTCGATCCAAGTTTTGGGGCCGAAAAGCATGGTATGAGGTATAACCTGGTAGTGCTGGGGTGCTCTCGGGAGCCCAGAACCAGGTTTCTGTTACTGCACAGATATCGATGTTATCCATGCTAAGGAGAGTTTCGAAAAGCGTGCATCTTGAGGTTTAGACTTCTGGCTGAGTAGCATTACTCTTAGTTTCTTATCCCTTGTGATACCTATGGAGGTGGGTTTGTCTTTTGAGCCTTGCCTAAAAAAGGCACTATGTGGGTAGCAAGAGCCTTTGCCAATATCCAAAAGCCCAGGGGTGACAGGTGCAAGCCATCCCTAGCGAAGCATCGTGGCTTGTCGAGCATATCATCCCAAGCTGACAGGCATTGGATCCCCTTTGAATGACACCAGTACTTAAGCCAATTGTTGAAATTGATCATCTTGTCTTCATATTGTGGCATCATTCTTGGTGAGGGTAAGATGCTACTCAAGGTCAGGGTCATACCGCCTGGGCTACATGCTCAGAGAGCTCCTTTATGTCTCTTTTCATGTAGTCCAGGGGCGGTGCGTCTCAGGTCATTCACACCAGCATGGACAATGACTGACTGATATTTGTACTTGCCTTGGAGTGACCTGAGTGCTTGTGTTATGTGGTGGATCCTAGCGCCCGACAGGCTGCTCACCGTGACCCTCTCCTTGTTCAGCCTGGTGAGCGGGCCAGTGTGCCTGACGATAGAGTCACCTATTACAAGTGTATCAGGTGTGTTGTTTAGTCTTAAGGGCTGTGACTGTTCGCACACTGGCTTTGTGAGATATGTGTTGCACGTGTTTTGTTTTGGGGTAGCGGTTGCTTGGGTGTCTGCTTTGAGGTCTCTGCTTAGGCAGATCTTTATTTAGAGCCTCCAGTATGTTTTGTGTGATTATGTGTTTGGTTTGCTGTCATGGTAGGTCTATGTGAGACTGGAATTGTAGTGAGTGTGGTTTCCTTCTCCTCCTGACTGGTTATGCCAGTACTGAGTTGAGAGAGCTTAGCCTCCAGTTTGGCTATATGGTTGCATCTCTCACATGGGTTGGAATTTGTTGGGAGGAGGAGAGGGTTGTCTGTGTACATGAGGCAGTTGTAACATTGCCTCAAGATTCCCAGATTCACCAGCTGGACGGAGAGGAGATTGACAACTGACCTTTGGACATGCTAGAATAATATTGGGAATTCCTTAATAATTGAAAACAAGGGCCAGTGGGGAGTGAGGGTGTAGTGCTTTTAATTTTTAGTGCTGACTTATATAATTGCTTTAGTGAGCAAGTGCCAGGTAACTTAAGTGCAATGTGTTACAGGTAACTTAAATGCAAAAACGACAAACAGTAACTTTCTTTCAAGTGAAACAAGGAAATAAGTACAGAAAGCAATGCAGATATCACTAGTGATCCACAGAAGCGCTGAGAAGCCGCGTATTAGGTGGAATTAGCGTTCCAGGGAAATAACAAGCAAACAAACAACAAACATATAAACAAAGCTAGATTTTACACTGCAGGACTGTGGAACATTGTTGTACAATCACCATATGCATCAGAACCATATCAGCCTGTCCCTGCATCGATGGTGTGGATGACAGGGATGGGGCACAGGTATCATCACATGCACAGGGTGTGGTGTTGGTTTGCCAGAGGCCAAGGATGGGCCATAGATTTGACACCATGTGTGTGGGTGAGGGGTGTACTGTGGGGAGCTGGCTAAGGTGATGTGGTGTGTGTTGGTAAGGGGTTGCCCTAGGTGTGTTTGCATAGTGTGTGGGTTTGCATGAACACAGTTCTGCCATATGGCTGCCCTACACAGGTGTTTATATATAGCTGCAGACCATACCTGGCAGGGTGTGCAGTTCACTGCCTCTGGCCATGGACATGTGAACTGTGCCTACCAGGGGCTTTGCAGGCATGTCCAGGTACAGGCATTGATGTGCTACTCTCACCTGCTGATGACATTTGTCTGCTGGTATCAGATCCCTCCTGGGACTGACCAGGACCATGTGCATGTGGCCTGCGGTAGTGTGGTGTGGACAGCACACCCCCCCACACTGCCAGGGCTGCTACTGCCACTATGGGAGCCTCTTGGTGTCCTAGCACATCCCTGTTGACTGCCAGCTGTTGGTGTTGCTGGCCCACATCCACGTGGGCGTCACTGCATCCCCACCACATGTTGAAGCACAGACACACCACAGCCAATGAGGGCCATCATCTCATCATGTCACCTATCTGCTTGCTCGGTAGAAGCACGGCTGACACCCTGACAGTTTACGGAGGTTGTCACTTGCAGATGAGAGAGCAGCCCTCTGCAGCCTAAGGCCCTGTCTGGTGTAATGCTCAATACGTGCCTGCACCACCATTACAGCCTGAAACATGCTTCTGCTGGTAGCAGCTATGTCGCCTCTGCCTGGGGCATGATGTCCAGCGGCCCTACCACGAGCACCCTGGGACATCTGCATATGTGGCAGCCTGCCAGACATCTGGCTATGCCTGCTGTGACTGGACACAGTAGGCACGGTTACCACAGTTTCCTGTGCACGGCCACTGAATGCCAGCTGTCCCTCTGCTATAGCCACTGCTGATGGGGTGCATATAGGCACTGAAACTGTGTGCAGGGGTGGATGGCTAAAAGGGGGATGTCAAATCTTGGCACAATGTCAGCCCCTGACAACCCTGCCTGTGCCTCAACATTATCATCATCATCGAACACTGGTTGTATTATCTGAAGTCAGGTACTACAAAAAATCACCCTGTCCTATATTTATGATTATTCTGGCATTTATTATTTTAGTTTTAGATTTTGTTTGCTGACAGTGTCTGTATGGACACCTATATCAGATTGCATGCCACCTGTGGGGGAAACAATAAACGCACTTTAAAACTTGTACAGCATTGCCTAACAGTACACACACACACACACACACACACACACACACACACACACACACACACACACACACACACACACACACACACACACACACACATCTCCATAATACCTACCTGTCCATGGCTTTACAGACAGTCCCACATATATGTCCATGTGTTACCCCATCCTGCATCACACTTGTTAACATACACACAATGATATCACTCATTAACATCACAGTCCTCTAAATGCCCATACAAGTGGCCACAACACAAGGCCTGTTGCTAATTTACCTGCCTGACCAGTGTATAGTGGATTTACATGGCCTCACTGCCGTCACTCCGTATGCACCCTCTGTATGGCCGGAAATGATGTGCATGACCCCTATATGTGTGGACTACTATGTTGTATCCATAATACCTTCCACTGGTGTGTCATGTGTAGGTAATGCGCAGTACATGCCAGATATGCTGCTTCGTCAGCCCATCATGTGACACCTGTAATATTTGGATACACTCCTTGGTATTGACTATTACTTCCCCAATGCATCTGTAGAGCTGCATACATGGATTGTAGGTGATCTGTCTGTTGACTGCGATATTAAGTGTGTACCTGGAGTCTACCTTCACTCTGGATGCCTGTTCCATGCTACAGACCATATTATACTATTTGCTGTCCTGTGATTACACACATGACAGGTATTCCTCGTGTGTAATCTGGCAGTCCATGTCCATGTACTGCATGGTCCCAAAGGGGGTTACAGCTGTACGAACACCCCACAATCACACATGTGCATACATGGCCACACACACACAAACACACGCATGCACACACACATCATACATGCATCTACCTCCCACCACTTCACCAGCGTGAACCTGCAGGCAAACTAACTAACCACCAGGATGCACACACACACACACACACACACACACACATACAGGTGAGGTTGCACAATGATCGTACACACAGTCCTCCTATTACCCATCTGCCAACATGCAGAACATATGGTACAGAACAGCATGCAGTTCAGCTATATTCAATCCATGCTAGCAACAGTATACATGTGTGTGATGCATGTGCTGTGTCTCTAAGTGATGCCCCTTCCCCTGGATACCACTGCACTCATGTACACTGGATTGCTGTGCACCTGATCTGCACCCTGCCATGTACTTTGCACCACAACTCATAGGTGTACAACCCATTGCAGAATGTATAGTACTGTGTCAGTTATGTCAGCTTTACTTCTCACAGCCCCTATGTTTTTCAGCAACACATACCTGGGATGATATGTGGACTGTTGGCATTGGTGAATGCCTGATGCCGGATTTACAGCTGTCAACATCAACAGACCATGTATGACCACTGCGGAAAGCTTACACTGACAACCATCAGAGCATACCGTGGCTATGGGGGGTGTACACACCTTTATTGATTTTACAAACACACATCTTTGATCTGCCATGGGACCACATCACCAAATATCTTACCAGTACACAAGCCCAGTATGTGACATATGTCCTGTACTTTCACATGCACTGTCTACAGATTGTGTTAGGTTTGCAGCTGCTGACCGCAATGCATACACACCATGTGGGCATATGTGTGCACACCTTTATCAGGACAGTTTATCACACTCCATGTTGTGTGTACTACAGCAGTCACTGCTCATGGCAGGAGTATACCAGTGTGGGTCTTCTGCATTTGCCAGTGTATGTTCAGTCTACCATACACATATCCCCTATTCTGCATGATTGCAAGGTCTACTCATGAGCACATCCCATGGTGTTCAAACAATATCCGTCACTATTGCTTTGTGGGTAGGGTTATGGCTGCCACAGCTCCTGAACCTGACTATATGCAGATAGAGCCATTTCTACCATCCTTAGGATCCCTGCTGCAGTGCACTGGTGTGTCATGCTGAGACCCTCCCATCCCTCAGCTTTTATGCAGATGCATGACAGGTAAGCTCTACACATTCGTGTCACTTTGCAGTGTCCCATACATTGAACACCACATGTTGCAGCCTAGACCCAGCTGATAATGTGGAGAAGTGTAATGCCTTATGCCATAGTGTTTCTCTGCAGCAGTTGGCATTATCCTACAGGTATATACACTGGTGTTGCACTGTATATGGGTGTTGTTCAGAAAATGTCATTACTGTAGGCCATGTCTACCAACATTATGTTACTCCCTGTGGACACATTCTACAATGACAGGATGTTAGCTATCATGCAGGTGTGTGATATACCCTTCCAATACCCCATCATGGTCACTCCTGTGAGACCATACATTTCACAGCAACAATACATGCACATGTACAGCATGCATTCAGGGTAGGTGTGTTAGATGTGTGCATGGAATATACCATCAACATTACATGCCCGGTGTGTTGGCATGCATCTACATAAGACATACTCACCAGCTACAGGCTGCTGCCTTGTTGTTATCCTGGAGGGACCTACATAAGAGGGTGAGAGATGCAATGTCAGTGGCCACACCTGTGGCACTGCTACAGGCTTAGTGCAGTACTACCATACATCAATGGTAAATTCCCACAATGCTACCACATCTGGACATCTGTTTATCACTGCAATGCAGCAACACAATATATCTATGACATGTCAGGTCTGAATGATCTACCTGTACCATTGTGGATATTTACACAACAGTGGTCTATTGATGTGCCCTGTGTCCTTACCTGCATGCTCCTTGGCTGGTGTGTGGGTGACACCCATCTTCACGAAGGGGTCAAGTGGTTATTGTGGACAGGCAAGTGCTGTGAGGCTGACCAGGAGCTCCTTCACACATATCAGGGGTGGATGGATGGCATGCCCCCCCCCCATGGCAAGGTGATCCCCCGGACTGCAGCAGCACACCGACGGGCATTGCAAAGCAGGTCAGCACAATAGTGCCAGACCTGCTCATAACTGCAGTTGTGCAGTCTGACATCATTGACCCTGTGGACTAGGTCATTCCACAGGGCAGTCCACTCCTGTTGCTCATTTGCGTGCCTGCCAAACAGTCATGGATAGTGCTGGATTATGGGTGCTATCACCATGTCATTCTCAGCATTGGAAAAGGTGGGCAACCATGCATGTGCCATCTTGGCTGAAAGACATAAAGATGGAAACAGGTCTGAGCAATTCATACGGCAAGGTTACCACAGTTCGTAATATACATCTCTGTCACTCCCCCACCATATCATCTTCAACAGACTGTACACACAACTCATTATGTATGGCTACAGCTTAACTACCATTTGGACAGATTTTGTATTGTACAACACCTTCTGCTATGTGGTTGCAGCCATGTCTCCTGTGTAGACACTGTCATTGCTGGCCTGTTACAGACTATTCACCTGCATGCCATTGCCAGGGCCACTATGGTTACATATATGTCAGTGCTATGGCTGCTCTGGGATTGCTGCATATCTGACAGTCTGTGTTATTGGAGATATCTATGCATGCTGTTGGACATGTACCAGGATTGTGTAGACTATTACTACCAATAAATGTTCTATAACAGTAACACAATAACATGTATATGTTCTATTGGCCAGCTGATCCACCTCTCCACACCCATCTGCCCATGATACCTGGCCACATGACGTGTGTGTCACAACCTGGGGCCTCCTCATGTACTGTTACAGCAATACTATCAGGTGGAAACACCCAGGGGATGTTGGCCCCCCTCAGGGCACACACAGACATGTTCCTGTCCCCTGAGCTCAGGTCTCAGGTCTATTCCATACCGGGCTCCACATACACATGAGGGATGTGCTACATCATTCTAAGGTACCCAGTACCCATTCACATGGCCAACATGCTCCTCCTGCTCAGCCTCTAGAGCAGGCACCTTCAGGACATGGACTGCTGTTGTGAGTGGCAGTGAGTGGGAGGCCTGTTCCCATTGTGCCCATATTGGGGTCCATGGGGCATCTACATCACAGACCAAACACACCATCCACTGTGTTTACCCACCACATGTGTCACATACCACCCCTGTAGACTGTCCTCTATATCTACCAATCCTGACCACCTCCACATTTGTACCTGCCATACTTCCCCAAATCCCGATTGCATACTTCAGAGATGGGGTCAATGTGGTGCCAATCAGGGACTGTCATGTGACATAGCCATCTATGGTGCACACACTGCCAGCTATAGATATCAGTGTGTATTGCTATGTGTGCTGCTGCCTCACACATTAGCACACATCACTGTGGTAGTGATATAGGGGACATGTCTTTGCATGCATATATGTTTGTGTATGTGTTTGTGCATATGTAGACATGGGCATATAGGTATATATCTATATATGTGTAGATATATGTGATGTCATATATATGTGCACATTTATATGTCTACACATGGGTATATGCATATTTCTGGACATGCATGCTGATATACATATGTATCCTTATATATCTTATATGTGACATATGTACACATATGCATACCTATATGTGGGGTACATTCAGACATCAGCTCCACAATCTCACAACACCATCCTGCACAGCTGCACTGTTCTGCCTTGCTACAACACAGACAGGTGCCACATATGGACATGGCCTGACATTAGTGGGGTATATTTGGGACCTGATTGCAGGTAAACCTATTACACATGTATGGCATTCCAGCATGCTACATTACAGATTCACCTGAGTATCTTGCCAGTGGTAGGCTGTGGCTCCCAGATATCCATCATAATGGCATTACTTCCACCACCAGCTATTGGCCATGTAATATACATATATCCCATTACACAGCACACACTTTAATGGCTTACATCTTGTATGTCAGTGCTGACCTGCACAGTTAACAGCTATGGCCCACTACCCAATGGGACATACACTATTGTCCATAGCAGTTGTTCAGTTGAACATCATCACAACAACACCTGATGGCACATATAACTCATTCCACACCATCTATCCCATTATGATGGACCAGGTACTACATTCTGATACATGTACATATACTTCACATACCTATTATGGGAATGATGTCTTTATGAATGGCAGCTGCATAAATGCCTGCATCTTCAGCTGTTAGTTTGATGAGCTTTCATTTTTTTTCTGCTTTCGCTTTTGCTTTTGCTTTCACTCTCCCTCTCTCTCTAGTGAATGGATTGAGCTGCTTTGAGTAGATTGCAGCCTGGCTTTAGTAGGTGATGCACTTGATCAGATGATGGCCTCTGCACCAGTGTCCTACACTTGCTAATTGCATGTAGCTTGATGTGTAGTACTTCCAATTACCACTGTCATGGCAACCACCTACTATAAATCCCTACATCATGTGGGTGTGGTCCCTTTACCTTTCCTGTGTGATGGACAGCCTTCCTGTGTGTGGTCATCAGTGTTACAGACAGCAGGTAGCAATACCTCTTACAGGAGAACAGGCACACTCAGGCCAGCTACATATTTGTAGGAGGTTCCAGAACTACAGACAGAGTGTGAGTAGAGTTGTGTTATGCTTTGTATAGTACTGGTGTTACAGGGTATGTGTGTACATACTAGTTTACCTTGGAATGCAGTCTATCTGCATAGCTCTCTACTGTGGGCCTATCCTCTTGATGGCCAGAGGTGTGCCTATCATGTTTTTTCTCTCCACCACACAGGTCCTGTGTCAGATATTTCACTGGCAGTGTGTGTGTGTTGAGTGCTATCAGTACATGGCTACATCCATTTATGTTTCTAACCTCAATTCCCTGACTAAGGGTATGTTGCAAACTATTCTGTAACACCAGTGACTTGCTTAGTGTATGGCAACAGATTTCCACATATGGGCCTGTGTTCCAGCCTCTGTCCTCCACCTACATATCAAGCCTTGCGCACATATGATATGCTGTCAGGGGTTGTTCTGTAGTGGGCTGTGAGTATATTACACTACCATTGCTGCCATCAGTCCACTGCAGTTGCATCCCCCACACATATGGTGGGGCTGGGGCCATACATGTGTGGGCTTCGCCTACACAATATATGTGTGCCCTTATACACTCAGAGGCCAGTAACAGTGGTATATGGACCTGTATTATTGAGTCTGGGGGGGATGCACCATGAATGACCTAGGCTGTTACAAAATGTTTGGGTATCAGGGGTGAGCTGCCTTAAAGTATCTGGATGTACAATACCATATCCTTCAACTATAATTACATGACTTACATAAATTGGGTTAATGCAGGCCTACTGCCTCCTGCCATACAGATTGTTCTGTTTGTCAGATGTGCTTGTGATGGTGTCAGTTATGCCTTGTTATGTAACAGTTACATCCCATTTTGTTAACTGAAGTCTTTACCACCTAGTGCCTTTGTACAGAGTGTAGATAGAGGCTTCTGAACTATACACCTGCATTACTTACTGCTGATTGTTTGGTATCCAGTGGCCCAGTCTGTCTTTACTAGTGTACAATTTGAAGGGCTTGGCCTTGACAGTAACAGTTGTGAACCTTTCCAGATTACGGTATTAGTATAACTGTTTCACAGTTGCATTACTCTGTTTACATGGATGTCAGTGTCTGAACAGCTATATGACATGGCATATAGAACTCTAATAGTACACAAATAAAGGTTTTCCATTTCTGCAAACCTGTGTGTGGTGTTTTTTCCTATGACCTCTCTGTGGGTATATGTTGCAGGCAACGATTGTCATTTGTATGGGTGGCCCATACAGTGTCCAGTTGTTCAGGTGTTAACTGTAGGCATAGTGGCTGTTCCATATTGTGTGCACCTTCTACATATGTATCTTACTGTTCATATCTCTGTGTGTATGTGTAGTCACATGTGTATCTATCTATCTATCTATCTATATATATATATATATATATATATGTGTGTGTGTGTGTGTGTGTGTGTGTGTGTATGTATATCTGCATCTGCATATATGTGTCTGTGTATATGTATCCTGGGGATGTTGATGGCTTCCACATTTTAAATTTCCTATGGGAGGCATACTGTACTGCATGATATGTTACCAATACCAGCCTGACATCATACAGGTGGGATATAGTACTGTTAACACTCTTGTGCCCATGTTGTGTCAAGTCTTGGTTATGGGATCTGCAACACTTGGTAGTGTATTGCAGGGCGGATGTGTTTGGCTGTGGGGGGGTATGCCTATTCGTACAAGACGTATATTGTTTGGGGCCTCTCAACCCCATTAATGGTGCATGTGAATATATTTGTTTTTTAATCTAGCATTGCTATCTAAAGATGTATGGCCATATATACCTATATATAGACATATATCTGCGTACATATATGTAACTTGCTGTGTATATGTAGACATATGAGTAGACATATATATGTGTCAATGTAGGCATTTGCATGTATATATGTTCATATATATTTTTATATATATATATATATATATATATATATATATATATATATATATATATAGCTCTAAGACTATTGAATGAAAGTTCAATAGTCCGAATCCACAATCACCGAACACACTTTAATGAAAGCGCTTTCACCAAAAAAGTGCTTTCGTTAAAGTGTGTTTAAAAAAAAAAGAAAACATTACTTTTATGTTTTTGCAGGGGGGGCAAGCTCCCCTGCACCCTCCACACCACCCTACTTAAATATTCTCACTCCGAGGTTGCACCACAGTGGGGAAAAGGGAATTTTCCCTTATCCCCACTGTAGTGCAATCTCCGCAACAGGCATACTTTCGCACAAGTATGTCAGGGCGAATCTCTTTCGGTTATGTTGTCTTTCGGTGATCCGTAAGGATCTCCATATATATATATATATATATATATATATATATATATATATATATATATACATATACATATATAGATATGTTGTATCTGTTTAGATATTAATATATTTGCACACACACATACATCTAAATGTTAGTATACGTTCTCTGTACTGTTGCATGACTGGGCTGGATGATATGTTTCTTTTTTTTTTAAAACAATTTTATTAGAAGTGCTGTTGAAAATACAATCAACATATAAAGAATGAACCATTTTAAATTATGTGAAAAAAATTATCATATACAGAATGAAACAAATTTAACTATATACAAAATTGTTCACCATAACTCTTAAATATCAGCTGAAATAGTTTCTATATACACAATATTTACTGTAAAATTAAATTATTTTGTAACAGTTCATAAACTTTGTTCCAACTACTATAAGCAGAAGGATTCCTAGAACATCTATACTTGATGGTCAGCTTTTCCAAACAACAAATTTCATTAAGTAGATTTTTAAATTCTTGTAATGACAGAGAGGATTGTGATTTTCAATTCCTCGTAATTATTTTTCTGGCTATCGATAATATAGACCAAGTCAAAGGTTAATTGGATGTTTTTATGCAATCTGGTACTGGAGTATTAAATAATATCAGAGATTTAGATAAAGCAAAGTTATCTGTAAATATTGTCTGCATAAAATCATGTATATCTTCCCAAATTTATTTTAATTCAGTACAGTCAAAGAACATGAGACCAATCAGCATTCATTTGCTTATTACATCTCCAGCAATTTACATATTTTTTTTCTATTTTACTCATTATTAAAGGAGCAATAAAAGATCTATTCAAATATTTCCATGTAAATATTTTCCATTTGAGTGAGGAAGTAGTTAAACTTGATGATTTTAATATATTAGTTTTATCTTTATCCGTAGGAAGATGGACATTAATGGAATAGAAAGAATTATAATAACTGTCAGGGAAAACATCTAAGTCAGACTTTATAGCTATATATATATGATAATTTGTTAGTATTTGGAGAGATACTTTGAATTGATAAAATTATATATTGTATTAAATTGTGTATTACTTTATTTGTTGTTGAAGACGTTAATTCAATATTACTTAGAATAAACTTTCTTCCTTCTTGCAAATCTAACCAAAAGAGGGAATCAAATTCAAATTCAATATTGAGAGAATTAATTGATTTCAATTCATTGTTAGACATCATTTGGTACCAAAAAAATATTTTTTCTGTTGAAAAGTGGACATTTTTATAGAATTAGTAGTAAAAAGAATTCCTTGCTTGTAGGCTATGAGAAAAAGAAGAAATGATCAGTCTTTATATATATTGTTTAAGTATAATTTTTTTAAAGGATTTTAATAAGAGTGTTAAATAATTATGTTTAAATTTTTGAGAAGAGAAAACAGATAACTGATCTTTCAGAATCCAAAGGGAGAGGTTATTTATAAATTATAATTTTTGTGAATTAATATCATTTAATGCATACACCATTAAAATTTCTATATTTTTTCCATTTAGCTTGATATTTAACAATTATTAAAATATATATTGTTTTAATCATGGATGAGATTGATTACAATTCTAAATTTGGCATAGCTATACCCCCATTATCCCAATTTTTCATATGATGTGTTATTGCATTTCTAGGTTTATTTGGGTACCATAAAAATGTGTGAAACATTATGTTTATTTTGTAATTATCAAATTAGGGGGTGGTAAAGAAATAGATTGAATAATATAAAGTATTTTAGGAAGTAAAATAATTTTAATAATAGTGAGTATTTCATCCACGAAAAAAGGAATTTTATTTCATCATTTAATCAAATATTCCATTGTTGTTAGATTTTTATTATAATTAATTTGTGTGATATCTTTAATATTTTGACTATTACTATACCTAGATAGAGAAATTGATCAGATTGTGCTAGATATTCTTTATATTCATCTTGAAGATTAAATTGATTTGGTCCAATTAAGAAACTTTGTGTCTTATTATTGATAAAGGTTAGACCTGATTTTATTTGAAAGAGATTCATGTTTCTAAAAAGAGCTTAAATAGATGATTTTTCATCAGCAAGGGTTAGAAAAATATCATCGACAAACATTTGTATTTTAGAAGATAACTTGAAATTTAAGTTATAACCTACTATATCATTATCCCATCTGATTAAATTTGTCCATAGTTCCATAATTAAGGTGAATAATAAGGGGGATAGGGGGCATCCCTGTTTAGTGCCCTTAATTATTGGTATGCTCTGAGAAACAATAGTGCCTATTTTATTGTAAACTAGACTACCTTTATAAAGCTAAGAAATGAGATTTATAAAGTTATGGGAGAAGTTTAGGTCTTCTAAAAGGGTGAATAAGTAGTCCCAATTAACTGAATCAAATGCACAGTTAATGTCTAAACTAATTAATGTTAGATTTTTATTAAAATGTTTAACCGATTCAATCAAAATTAATGTTCTTTTAATGTTATCATAAGAATTCCTATTTACTATAAATCCTGTTTGATCTTCATCTTTAACATTTGGTAAAAAAAAAAAAAAAAAAATATATATATATATATATATATATATATATATATATATATATATATATAATAATACATTTTTATTATTTTTTACTTCTTCATACACACTTTAACAAAGAAAATACAGAAATAATTTATACACAATTTCTATCAACATTCACACAAAATATATACCATATTTACATGAATGCTTTCACCATTTGAATAGCATATCTACAAAGTTTTCCGTACAAATATAAACTCTTGTAATAGTAAGGTTCTTCCAAAGGTTATACTTTATAGTCTAAAATAAAATAATAATGGGATTTCCTGATTTCGATGGATTAAGCTAATATAATGTTGAAAATTTGTTCCCAAATCTTTAGATTATTTGGATGTATTCTTTGGTTATTGATAACATATTTGTGGGCTAATATATGTTTTATCGCTAAGATCTTAAAGTTTTCCCAAGACGTTAGAGTTGGGTTCAACCAATTTGTAGCTATATAGAGCTTCATTAATAGGAAAAGATTCATAAGTACAACCACCTGGTGTATTATTTGGAGGAATGTGTAATATCATAAATTCCCAAGATAACGTTGAATTTTGATACCCCATCTTTTGTAGCTGTAGTCTTAGGGAATTCCAAAGTTTATATATACATTTGCAACTCCAGAACATATGTAGGAGGTCCGCAATTTCGTCTTTACAATATGGGCATTTGGGAGAATTCTTGGAGTTGAATTTATACAAGATAAGGTGTGTGTAGTATGCATTATTGAATATCATAAGTTGGGTGAAAGTTAACTTATGGAGGGAAATTGATTTTGCTGTTAATTTAATTGCATTTATGAATTTAGTTTCTTCAACCAAAGGTAATTTTTATTTCCAATATTTCGATATAAGAAGGTGATTATGAAATTTGATGTCTTTTATCAGTTTATAGGTAGACGTTATATATTTGGTAGTTTGTAATAGAGCTTGCCATAGTGAGGAACATTTCGTTAAGTTCTCTTTATTAACAGACAAGTCTTTAAAGTAACCACTAGCAAATCCTTTAATCTGCCTCAATATAACTAAATATGATTTGGGGAGATTCATTTCTTGTCTTAGATCATGGGTGGAATAATTCAGATATGGGTATATATCCTGTAGAGTTAAGTTTATTATAAGTGGGAAGTTTTTTAAGTCTATAAGTTGATTATTGATTCTTAGGTTAGGGTTTTTATGGAAGGGTTGTAGGAACATCATATATTGAAATAGATTTAATGATCTAAAGAGATTTTGTAATGATGATATATACATTTTTATATGATCCATTAAAGCATATGTTTTAATGATGTCTCTGTTTAGAAAGAGTAAAGCTTTGGGATTCATGTTCAAATGCTCAACATGTTTATAACCCAGTTTTATCCAGTTAGGGGACCAATTAGTATTTTGTATGTCATAGTTAGCTATTCTTAGAAGTCTATTACATTTATAATTAAATAGCAAGTTCCAAAATCAGGTAAATCCAACCCACCTTTATTTTTTGGGGTCATCAATTTATCATAAAATAGCCTAGTTTTTTTTGGTTCCCGTATAAATTTAGCAGGTTCGATGTGCATTTGTTTGAAAAATTTATTGGTAATTAATACTTGCACGGATCTAAAGATATATAACATTCTGGGCAATACATTCATTTTAATAATTGATATCTTTGCTAATGTGGGCAATTTCAGGTTATTCCATCTCCTTAGATCTAATAAAATTTGATCCCATTTTAGTTTAACATTATTGAGATAGAAGTCCTTATTATCTGTGGAGAACGTGATACCTAAATATTTAATATTTCCTTCAGATTTTATTTGCCCTATCAGAGGTAGAAGTGAAAAGGGTTTAGGTGTTTTCAAAGGAAATATATTGTTTTGTTTAAGGTTTATTTTATAATTTGATATTAATGCAAATTCTTCGACCGCAGATAGCATTCTCTTGGTATCAGAGACAGTGTTGTAAGTAAATATTAAGATCATCTGCGAAAGCTGCCATAGAGATCTTGGTACCTTAAATTAGTGGGGCATTGTGATATACATTTTGTTTAATATGCAGGAATAAAGGTTCTAAATATAAATTAAATAGTATAGGGGATAGAGGACAACCTTGCCGGGTATCTTTCCTGATTTGAATTCTATTAGAAAACATTTTATTTATATATAAAGTTGTATAGGGGCTATTATATAATGTTTGTAATATTAGGATAAATTCTTGAGGTATTTTAAAGTAGAGTAAAATGTTAAATAGAAATTGTATGTTAACTCTATCAAAGGCCTTTTGTGCATCAATAATAAGGGCATACATATTTAAGTTCTTTTGATTGGCATAAGAGATTAAAGTATGAAGTGTTAAGGTATTGTCACTAGATTGCCGGTATAATATATTTCAATCTGTCTGCATATATGGACATGAACATTTTGTAATCTATATTAAGTAAAGAAATGGGTCTATATGAAGAACATTTGGTGGGGTCTTTATTTGGTTTAAGTATGGGAGTAATAAAAGTATATTTCCAAGAGGGTGGGATTTTGTTAAAATTATTTGAGATATTGAAAACTTCATGTAATAAATTTAAAGCTTTATTATGTAATATTTTATCTATTTCTGGTATAATGCCATCATTACCTGGGGCTGTATTAAGTTTGAATTTGTTAATTTGTGTTTGAATGTCTTTAAGAGATATAGGTTTGTCAATAGTATTTTTTTGTTCTATAAATAATCTTTTGTCAACATATTTATTAATAAAGGCTCTAATATCTTCCTTGATCAACAGTATTAGAATTTTGATTAATATTATTAAAAAACTCCCTAAATTCAGATAGAATGTTATACAAGTTTGAGACCATCTTTTTTTGGGTGAAATATTTCATTGAAGTGGTTAATTTTGTTTAGTCCTTTAGTTTTGTTTGCTAGCAACTTTAATGATTTAGGATTTGTTGTGAAGTTTATTAGTTTAAACTTTTCTAAAATTGTTTTTGTTTTATGATTTAGAATTTCTAAATATTTACTATTTAAAGAATCCATTTCTTTTTGTTTGTCAGTTATATATTTTCCTTTGTTTTGATTAAGCTTTAAATTATCTAATTTAAGTTGTATATCACTAAGTTCTTTGTCTCATAATTTCCTTTTATTTTGATACCAACATAATTTTCCCATATAAATAAACTTTTAAAGCATCCCAAATATATATTTCTGATATGGTATTGGTGTTATTAAGCTCTATAAAGTTTTGAATTTCTAATGAAATAAACTCTTTAAATTCTTTTAATTTTGTAATGTATGCAGGTATTCGTTTGATTTGAATACTATAGTTATTATTAATGAGTATATCAAAAGTTATAGAATTATGGCCAGAAAGAGGACACTATATTACTTTTGTTTTGATTAGGGAGTCTGTTAAATCTTTAGAAACCAAAACTCTATCTATTCTAGAGTCTGAGTTATGCCTATGAGAATAAAAGATATAAAATAAAGAATTTGGGTCAGCAAAATTATTAATGTCTTTTAGTAAGAATAGATCAAAAAAATCCTTTAACTTTTTTGTAGAAGCTGAAATTTTCATTTTACCTTTATTAGTAGAGTCATTAGAATCACAAATACAGTTAAGATCTCCTGCTAGTATTGTGTTTCCTTTTGCAAAATGAACAATTTCGTCCAGATGTTGTCTAACTGTATTAGTTCCTTTACCTGGAATCCAGTATATATTGATTAAAGTATAATTTTTTTTTATTTAATTCTATAATTATAGCATAAAACATTCCTTTATTATCCTTGTAAACATCAATTATTTTAGGCAAGGGTATTGAATTATTCCAAATAATAGCCACTCCTATCTTCTTTTGAGAGTGTTCTGAACTAACCAAAACAGAATAGGATTTATTATTAAGTTTAGCTATATCTACAGATAATAAGTGGGTTTCTTGTAGAAATATTAGTTGTGATTTATGAAGCTAAATGTATTTAAATAAATTTCCTCTCTTACTTGGATTATTCAAACCATTGATGTTGCTTGATATACCTTTTACTACTGACATCTTAGATTAAGTTATATGTAAAATATATTGACCATCAAAATATATAATTATAATAACTTATAGGAATACTATATGATATTTTCCAGTTGTATGGAACAAAGTTACTAATCAGATATTTTTGAATACATTTTCTATTCAAGTTAATGGTGGACATTAATAAAACAATTAAAAAACGTTTGTTATAACCAAACTTTAAAACAATATTTATAACCCAGTCTCTTCTGGAGTTTAAAACTCCCAATTTAGGTGACATACTATCACCTAAATTAATCCTCAGACTAGTAGCAACATCTAACCGGCTCCCATCTTAATAAATTATGTTAATCTTCAAACAGAGAATATTTTATCTTCCTATCATTATTTTATATGAGTAAAGATAGAACATTTAATAATGCATCTATTATATTTAAAAAAAACTCTAGTTATCAATGAGAAGATCTTCTAGAAAATCTAATTAATTACTAACCACATAGTAAATACATTTAAAACAATAAAATATGGATAAGCATCCCTTTAGACTAAACATATTTATAACTTTAACTATCCTTTGCTACATTTGTATTCCATTTGTAATTAGTATTTCAAGTTATTGAAGTATATAACATTACACAGCTTTTCTATACTTTCTAAATTGTATTTAACCTAGAAAGTATGTGAAAAAGAAATTCTTAATAAAATATAAAACTGTCATATACATTCTAGATAATGCAAATATTAATTAATCATAACAATTTACTATATTTGAATGTAAACAGATGAATTTAAAATTCTTCAAAAAATAAAATATTTATATACCATGTACCAAGCTATGTAATTTTTGAGTTTATAGTCCAAAAAGATTCTGAGTGATTTCAACTGAAGTATCTTCATTTATTGTTACTGTGGTCAGATGTTACAGGAATCAGGATGTAAAGACTTTAATTAAATGACTCTGTATGCATTCATTGCAAAGTTCTTTCTTCTTTTCCAATGTTGGTAAAGGAGAGTTAGATTTACTTTAAGATTTTTATTAACATTACGTTTTAATCAGAACACTAAGGTTTATTAATCTGGAATGGCAAACATTATATAAAAGTAACTGTGACATTTTTACGCAATTTCCAATTAGAAACAAATGTATTAAGAGGAGATCAAAAAGTTCCCACTTGTAACTAGCTAATGCCCAATTGCCTATGAAAATAGCCTCTCTGTTCCTTTTGTATATTACTTGAAAAATGCATCTAAACCTAATACTAACTTTGGCTAAAAGCTCGGCAAAGAGTACTTACTAAGCTAATAATGTGGTCACTATCATAAAAATGTATGATGCTTTGATGTGAATCTTAGTATTACTGAAAAGAGCACTCCTATCACTGTAGCATTTGATATCACTTAAGTGTACTTATTTTTGTCAATTTTCCATAAAACAAAATCTATTCTACATTAAGGATATGTCTGTTCATGTAGTGGTGTAAATAATCTAGTTACTACTGAATGTAAAATGTGTGTGGATTTCAAAGGTGTTGGTAGTAATAAAGAAGGTGAAATATTTCATCATACTATTTCTTAATATTTCTGGTGCCATATGTTTAACAGCCCCTTGAGTATCTTAATATTATCTATGTAACTATACATCAATTCATATTTGAAATGTGATATCTATTGTCCTATATTTCTACCTTTGATAATGACGAAATTCTTAATTAGGCCCAGAAAAAAATGATATCTAACAGATGATACCAGTGGTTCTGTATGATCTCATTGATCTGAAAGTTATTTGATACATAAGTGATAATTAATCCGGTAGGGATGTTTAAGTCTATTTCATTCTTACCCTAATATATCGGGAGATTTTCTCTATGAGAATAAGTAGCTGTGTTCCTAGATTCTGTAATGCCCATGTGGTTGTAACCTGTCATCTAAAATATATATTCAACTATAATGAGAATTTATATGAAATTCTCTTCCTAATGCCCTCTGACAACTCCCAACACTTTCCTTTTTTTGCCTACTAAAATTAAATTTTATACCAACAATGTAGATCTCTATATGCAGGATTTGTTGCCTTTCTTTGTTTCTTTGACTCATCCTACAATGAGTCATATTTTATCGATCTTTGTATGCATATATATGTATTTAAAACTAACAAACAAACAAAATGATAATAACATAAGAGAGATTTTATAAAGTTAGTGCCAAGTGTAAATAAACCTTTTTGGAATTCAGAGTTAGCCTAAACACATTGCTGCAAGGTACTCAACCATAAATGTGTACAACATAATATAATATTGGATCTGGATCTGTGTAATGTGATGATGTTGCAGTCCGAGGAAAATGTATACGCTAAATCACCATGTGTCCATTTGTCTGGAACAACCCCCAAGAATTCCTCTACAAATCAAGTGAATCTTGGAGTCTCTCCGTTGCGTATATTAGCTAGACAGTCTACAACACATCACTGTAAAGATCCAAAGTATCATGTTCCTCTATCAAAATTTAACAATATGGTGAACAATAAGATGGAGGGAACCACACACCACCAAGGTTGTACAGCTGTGCCTTAATGGTACCAACATTTGTAAAGAAAATGGGCTGGGATTTCAGGAGGTACTAGTCCTTAATGGATAATACTAATGTACCTTCATAGCATCAACAATAATACTAGTATCAAGGGTAAGGGAAATCCTAGCTGTCAGAAATATTACTCTTTTGTCACAATGACATTTAAACTATTGCAGGATTCAGAGGTAGGGGGAAACAGTGTTTGAAGGGAAACAGCATATATGCCTTAAAAACAAGTACCATAATATGGTTATTAGGATAGAAGAAAGCATTACCCACCAGGGAGTACTCTAAACTCTTATGCCTTAAAGGCAGTTTTACTAGTACCAGGATTATGTGTTGAATATCCAAGAAGCAGAAACTGTAATCTGTGTTTGTATGTGTGCACTTGCTTATGTGCATGCAAGAGTATGCGTGTGTGATTGCCTGCTCCAATGTATCCTTGCTTAAGTTAGAGAGAGACTGAGGAAAAGATAGCTGTGTCTCCATGATGTGCTAGTGGTTAACAACCATGATGTATAGTACATCAATGAACTGATTGTCAGGGTAATAATCACATTCTATTGCATTGCACTAGGTGCAAAACAGGTATGCCAAATATGTTATTTAGCAATCTAAACTTCTCATCACCTTAGAATATATATGTAGACATATATTTATAGATGTATGCATGGAGAGAGAGAGGTATATATCTATTTAGTTTGATATATATACATATATACACACACACACACACACACACACACACACACACACACACATACATCTAGATGTTAAAGTACATTTTCTGTACTGTTGAATGATTGTGCTGGATGATATGCTTCTGAAAATATCAGTCTTCTGTCTATTTGGTATGGCTTAGTGGTAAATCACTTTGTCAATTGTGTGTAGGGTCCTGGGTTCAAGCCTTGCAAAGGCTGTTTATTTTGTTGCTGGGCAGAACACAGGCCGTTGGATACAGAGTGATTAAGGCACTTTAAAGCAGTTGTAAGTGGGTTTGCGTGGGTTTGCGCAGATGTAAGCACTGCTAACTTCTGGTTACAGTTTCTTATACTCAGCTTCTAAATTGCTTAATCTGTGTAGGCAGTGCTTACCCTCGCACAAACAGGCTTAGACCCGCTTACTGCTTAAAAGTGCTTACTCCCGCTTACCCCCGTGCTAATTTCTTTAAAAGAAAAGAAAAAAGGGTTGATAGGAAAATGGTGAAAAAGGGGCACAAAGAGGGAAAGACAATAGGGAAAATAACTAGGGATATGCAGGAAGGGTGTAGGGAAGGTCCATAGCTGCCCATTTCTTCTACAGCAACAGTTGTGCATATACACTGATTTTGGAGGTAGGGTTGGACTCTTACACCCCTGGGAGAGGGGTGAAGACAACAATAATAAGTTGCAATGCCAGTTAGACTGGATTACATGTGTCCAGTGGACATGTGTGTGAAATGGACAGCTACGTATGGGGTGAGATTGTTTTGTGGGAACGGATTGCCCTTTTTTTCAGGTGAGAGTGGGATGTTGGGGAGAGGTAGTAGGTATATTTGTGGATGTAGGTTGGCTAGTTTAACAGACAAGACACACAAGAAGCATACATGGGTGGTATATGACACATGTGGAGGGTAAACACCTTGATGGGGAGGTGTGTTGGGATATCAGAAACTCACAAGCCCCCTAGTGGTAACAGTGGGACTGAGGTCCCCACCCATAGGCAGTCACCACTGCACCTTCACAGCCTCGAAGGTAGCTATGCTGGGGTCTGAGCTGCAGAGCCAGGCTGACTTTCTAATTGTGACACGCAGCAGTCGAGCTGGCGTAGAAGATCACCAAACTGCTCGTTGATCGCTCTACACACCACAACCCCGACCTGGTTATAGGTGACAGGTGTCTGTCCGTGCCCACTCCTGGGGGGTGAGCCCCATCCACTGAGGTAGTTCCACCCGAAGGTGGTGCAGGACCAATGGACAGGGAGGTCCAGGGTTGGGCCCCAGACATGCTGGTGCTCGGTGCCTCGGCTGGCTGAGGTGGGACAGGTGGGTTTGCTGGGACCGACCTTCCCAAGCGTGCTATAGTGTTTAGATTTCATCATCATATATGGGTTAGTAATAGTGAACACATTCCAGGTTTAGGTATAACAGCATGCATAGATATTCCCATTAACCCAGACACCAGATACGGAACAGCTGCATAGCAAACAAAACACATGCATATATGGGATAACAGTGGTAATAAGAAAAGCATGCAGGTACGTTGATTGCACCATGCCAACAATGTTAGAATAATTCAATATGGCACATGCATGGGAACCATTAAAACATTTCTCAAACAATTGGACATTATCAGAGTCAATACTTACCAGTTGGGGTGGTTATGTTGATTATTGTTGAGATAAGGTAGGGGGAGAGAAAGATGTCAATTAACAAATTAATAATAATAATATATGCATGGAGTGGGTCACCATTGCTCGCACCCACCTTATCTCTACCCTGCTCTATGCCTCCCCTATCTATAGCAAAATATGTAAAAGTAATCTGAGTAAACTGTCATCCTCCTACAACAATATTGCCAGATTTGCAGCTGGGTCCTCCTATAGAACTCATCACTGTGTCAACCTGAATCAACTTGTATGGTTAGAATTGCCAAATCTAATACTTTTCAATCAACTAATAGTAGCCCGTAAGATCCTGTATCTATCTCAAAATACACCCATACTTACATCCCCTAGTCACCCCCTATAACAATCTCAAAACCTTACGCTCATCTAATAAACTACTTGTACAAATATCTAAATCCAACAATTCAGCTGGTGACACCCTGTTCTCTAATACAGTAGGTAAAACCTGGAACAGCCTCCCAAGTCAACTAACCTCACTATCCACAATTAACCTATTTAAAAGCAAGCTCAAACCCTACCTCAAATCACACTGGTTATGCCCCTGTGATAACCCAGACAAACCACCATACCCTTTTCTAGACTTCCTTGATTCCTAGCCTCTTATGAACATTATATTGTGTTTACTCACCAATAATAGTGTGCTTGACCATTCTGAGGATTATTCCTCATGTAAATATGTATATACAATTGAATGACTAACCATTTTCATATAAGACCAGAACTCTTGTGAGACTGAACATTATAATTGTATCCTTGTACTTTGCTTTTGAATACTCTATCCACTTAACACTAGTGTTTTTCTTTTGATATTTTTGTGTGACTTTAGAATCTATAGTATATCTTAGATATAATTTACATTATTAATTCAAACTACTGTTGCATCTAGATTTATTTACATCAGGTTTTTCCCTATTGGAATACAGAATATAAAATCCTAGATATGTAATATGTTATAAAGCTTTGTAATGTACCAATTTCTATTGTAAATATCATTGTCTTGGCCTATTTTGTTGTTGTTTCTGGAGCTTTTCTCCCCGGGTCACCATTGAAAATGGTCATATATCCAGCTGGACTAGCCCGGTCAACAAATGTAAAATAAATAAAATAAAATAAATAAAGTAGTATATTCCTGTAGTCCACATTACTTTCCTAGTCAGTGCTGTTATTTGCACCTTAAAAGTCTTACTACACTGCCCTATAGCCTTATTTTGGACAGTGATATGGCTGTCATCATCATTACACATGAACCGGTTTTACCTGCAGTATACACCTCTTACCTGGTATACCTGTGGAGGGAATGTTTGTTAACACTGACTAACTGTTTGTACACATAAGCCCGGATTCCGGGTTGATGTTTTGCACTATGCTATCCAACTCTTTCTGTACAGACTCTGGCCATGTGTTAACCACATGCTGGTGTGCCTGGACATATCCAGAATATTGCCCTCTTCCACCTTTAGTGACCTGACGCACACATATACATGCTTTCCTACACAATTATATTATGTAGCACAGTGTGGGCAAAAGTGACCAGTGATACTTTATTATTCAGAGAAACTGCAACACTCACAATCCCCTACAATACCAGGGTGGACAGTACCAGTACAGGTTATATTGGTCTGTATTTCTCAGCACAGTGTTCCTATCCAATGTACCTGTGAGAGCAATGTTTGTTAGCACTACCTGACTGTTGTCACACAAAGTTCCAGATTACACATTAGTATTATGCACATACATCTCACTCTGTTACTGTACACAGTCTGGTCACAGCTTGACAACATGGAAGTGTAGATAGGACATACTTGAAATATTACTCTCCTAACAGTTTCAGGAGTTGCTACAGTGACAGGTATGTTCTCATGATGGTTGACAATCACCTGTATTCCCTGTTTTCTGGCTACACATCTGTGATCATCCCACAGACTTACCAGGAGGACAAGCAGCAGATATGGGCACATATATTGGACATTCTGGTCTCATGTGTACAGTTGTGGGGTATAATCTGTATGCAGTCTAATTTCACTCCCAGGATTCAGATCATGGCTGTGTCTGCTACAACTTAAACACTGTCCATAACAGTTGTGTCTGCTATATTGATATTGCTGTATATCTCTAATCTGCTTTCTGTCTTATTAATCCCCTGTGCTTATGCATTCTGACCTTGTATAACAACACTCTTATACAGATTTCCTAGACAGTTATATGTTGTAGGACAGTGTGGGTGACAGTGATCTGTAATACCTCATTATTCAGAGCAACTGCATATCATTCTTGTATGTCTGGGCACAGTGTTGGTATCTGAAAGACCTATGGGAGGAATGTTTATTAGCACTATCTGAATGTTCCCACACACAGTACCAGGTTCCACATTGCTATTATGCACATACATCTCACTCTGTTACTGTACACACTCTGAGCACAGCTTAACAAGTTGGGGTGCAAATGGGACATACATGGCTGCTTAGTCACATAAGGTACTGGTGAGTTGCTAGTGTGCCAGGTTTGTTGTCATAGATGTGTGTCAATCAGTTGTATTTCCTGTTTGCTGCCTGTACATCTGGGATCATCCCACTGATTTTCCAGGGAGGCAGGTTGATAGGCAATAGATATGGGCCACTTTAATAGGCATTCTGGACATATCTGTACAGTTGTGGGGTATGATTCTGTATGCAGACTACTACCACTGACAGGATTCGAACCGTGGCTGTGTGTGCTAATAAAACAACAGCTCATTTCTCAGTTGCATGTGCTACTCAGTTTTTGTTTTTTGCATTTTCCCTGTTTACTATCTATGTGTCTCTCAGTTGTACTAAATGGCCTCTGGGGATTACACCTGTCATATACAGGCATTTCTACACATTCAATTTATGGTGCATGGTGTGGGTAACGGTGTTTAATACAACAGTACTATTACATAATTGCAAATCTACATTACCACATAATACCAGCATATACACATGCAGTCCAGCAGTTAGACCTGTTTTGTCAGGATATTACAATTATATTGACATACAAACAATATGAGACTCTTCCTGCCATATTCTGTAGTGTATGCAGTACTTGCCTTGAACAATACAGGTTTTATACTAGCAATTAATTTACTACTACTTTTATTTTTATTTCCTATGACAGTAAAAGCATGAGTATTACTGACCTGCCTCATGTCACAACATCGCCAGGTGGCAGATGAGGGCCTCCTGGTTTGCAGCCCACTCCGTTGCAGCTGTGGGGGACATAAGAGGAATATTTATCCATACCTATCCATGATATACCTGAGCTGGCAAGTATTACACACATACTGGGGTGATACACACATCTGGAACATCCCCTGATGCTCTATCCTCTTGGAGCCACTCCTGCAAGAGGTCCCCCTTCTTCTGCTTCAGGTCAGCATAGTGGTGCCTGACCTGCTCACCAGTTTGGGATATGCCAGTGGCACTGGTGAGGTCGCGGGCGAGACGGTCCCAGGCCTCTGCCTTATATTGTGAGCCTTGGTACTGGACCTGCAGCAGTCTCTGTGCCTGGTCTTTAACTAGGAGTCCTGCCATGACCTTGGACACCTAGATGCACCAATGCTGCACACGGAAGTGCACTCCTTCTCCCCTTACTGCCATAGTGCCTGCAAGGGGAAGCTACAACCAGTTATGAGATGTATTCCTGCCTCTTGGGTTTAAGTAGGGATGATTTCCTACACTTTTCCGGGATTGGCCAGTTTTGAAAAAGGCTAAGCTATGGGCAAACCTGCTTACCTAGGGTTGGCATTATTTAAAGGGGTATACCACTGGGCATGACTTAACTGGTCTACACATTGCTCACACCTCCTAAGCTGGCCTGTGCAATGCTTTGCATTGCTTACATTTGACCTTCATTATAATGCCTTTTGGGCATTTTTGTTTATTATTCATTATACCTTATATGTATGCCTGGTATCCCTGATTGATGTTTACATACACTCTGTGAGGTTCTTGTGTTTTATTGGGGGCTTCCACGCTCTATTAATATTACAACTCACTTCTGGGCTTACCTCTGTACTCCAGTTCATATATTTATGTTATGTAGTGGGTTATGGCACATATGACTGTATACTGATGCCTTTCACAGGTTCAGTTTTGTTATACTATGGTGAGGACTTGTTTGCTACTACGTCATGCATCTACCCTTCTGTGATGGCTTGGTGGATAACTATAATGACTATGATGTATAAGGTCCTGGGTTTGAGACCTTCATGGCTGGTTACTTTGTCGAGGGGAAGAACAAGGGCCATTGGATACAGAGTGATTAAGGCACTTTTGAGCAGTTGTAAGTGGGTTTGCATGATGGTAAGTACTGCTAACCTGCCATTACATCTGCTTACAGAGAGTTAGCTTCAGAACTGCTTAGCCAGTGTAGGCATTGCTTACCGCCATGCAAACAGGCTTAAGGCTGCTTACTACTGCTTATTTGTGCTTAGACCTGCTTACTAGTGCCTTATTTATTATGACACTGACACCTCACATGTGCATTTACTGCAGTACTCCAGTTCATAAATATATGCTATTTAGTGGATTATGCAACAAAAATAGTGGTCATAACGTGCTTTACCATGTAAATTAAAATGTGCTATAGTGGGACTCGAACCGGGAATGCCTGCTTATTAGGCAAATGCACTGCCCACTACACTATTACTATACAGCTTCATTTGCATATATCTTCCTTGTTATCCTCTTCAGCCTTTTAAGCTGCTTTAACCATAGCTAAGCGATGGGCACACCCATGCACCTACAGTTAGCTTCAATCGGATTTAAAAAAAAAATAGGGTTTCTTTATTTTATTACTACATTCTGTTGCTGTTATACACAAGGGGGACTGTTGGTGGAAATATATGGTCGCCTGTGATCGGTCTCGCTCATTGCATACCCCTTTCTACTGTTCTACATTGCAGGGATGTGTTTATTCTGTGAGCTCTGTTCTCAGATACGCCCCTTGCACTCTTACACGCTCCATGTAAGCGTAGGAGCTCAGGCAGCATGCCTTATTAATATGCATGGCACGCTGCTGTCCTGCTCCTAAACAGTCGCTTCCATGCAGGACTAAGCTAGTCTTGCACGGGAGTTTAGTAAATCCAGGGGATTATCTTATCCATTCTAATTTTTCATACCTAATAAGTGAGCCAATCAAATTTCTTCACTGCACTTCTATGGGACAACCTATAACATGGTTATTTAGATGCATTGTATCTGAGAATTAAGATCTGCTGATGGGTTAGTCATCCTAGGGCAGTTCTGCAAAACTGGCATTCTCCCTAAGTTGCTTGATGATCTGGGCATCAAAATTGCAACTTATCAGTTTTGAATTGCACTATGAATAAAAAAAACTTTTGTTGACAATTCCCAACAAAGCACATATGATTTAATGGTTATTACTTGGTTCAGTAATGCCATGCTGTGAGATTTTTCCTGGCTAAATGTACTGCATCACATGCAGCTGAGTCTCAGCCAATATTTCTGTTACAGGTGCTGCTGCTTAGGTGTTTATAATGCTGATCTCTGCACTCATAAAGGAAAGTATTATTGTTCCTGCTGACTTAAAAATCATGACTGGTGAAGCATATTACTATCATGCACTATAAATGTTTCAGTAAGACAATGACAGCTTTATGCTCTATGAAGGCTACAAAGCAGGGTTTTTTTTTTGTTTCCTTCTCTCACTTGATAAGTGATGATTGAAAAATCAAATCTCCAAATAATGAAAGCCATGTAGTAAAGTAAGGATGCTTTTCAATGTATATTTACCACTGAACAGAGGTAGAAAGTAAAGGATCCTCACTAAAAGGAATTTAATTGCTAAACCTCAGTCTAACTGCACTTCTGCCCAATCAGGTTACTTAGAAGAGATCTAGTGATGACTATAACTAAATGAACTATATTTTACAGCAGTAGAAATCAAAGACTGACTTACCCTAATAAGCTCTCACAGGTTTAACATGTTCACCATTATTAAGATGCAAGCATGCTGAATGGTTGGGCATGAATGTGTCTGGACAATGCTTGAAAGGCAAAATAGAGGGTGATTCAGATATTGCAATTTTCTATTTTTTAAGATGTACAGTGTTTCTGATTACAGAATATTGATGCTCTTTCTTTTCTTCAAGTTCCTCACCTTTTCCCTTTGCCAAAACAAATATTAGTTTCTGGGCTTCACTCATTAGATAAAACAATTATTTGCTCAAGGAAATGTGAAAACAATAGCGAATGGCTTAGCTGGTTGAATATTTCCATTAGTGATGAGCAGGCTTGAAGGCAGCAGGCTAGCTCCTGATGTCAGATGCTCAGATTCATTGTTCTCTTTTAATGCCATGATGTTGCATTAGTCAGGAGCTGCACTGCTGCTATGTTGCCTCAATGATTAGATCTTAAACCAAGAGACAATCATCATTAATCTGATAGTATTTTACCTGTGTGTTAAAAAATTCCATTATACGTATTGTAAAGACTAGGGGCACAAACCCACATGCCTCTGGGAGTGGTTAGTGTCGGTTTACCCACAAGTTAAATACCTCTCTCTTTATTTTCCTGATGTTATAATTCTCTGAGAGTGTGTCCTATACTTTCATTGAAACTGTAGCATTGCTGTAAAAAATCAGAGTTTTCTTTTCCATTAAAGAATTTTATTCTAGTGTGCAACATCCAATAAGCAGCAGATTATAGCAGCATATTCAAATCAGCATAACCAGAGATACACATATAGCATAATGGGGCTATATCAGAACATTGAAGTATTAAAACTTCAAATGTTCTGATATCAAACACTATTCAGCGAACACTAAGAATAGCAGAGCTGCAGAAGAGCAAATTCTTTCATCAGGAAAGAATTTGGTTGGCCATTTCTGTGGCTTCATTATTCTTAGTGCTGTGGTGGAAAGTTACGGGTTGGGTTCAGGTAAGTGTGCGATTGTTTGTACGTTAGGGTTAGTGGCGGGTTTAGTGAGTTAGGGTTAGGGCGCGGGTTAGGTGTGTGTGCGATAGTGACAGACTTTAGGGTTAGGGGCGGTTTAAGTGAGTTAGGGTTAGGGCACGGGTTAGGTGAGTGTGCGATAGTGACAGACCTTAGGGTTAGGGTTTGGGTTAAGGTAAGTGGGTAGATAGTAGTGTATGTTTAGTTTAGTGTAGCGTTAGATGTAGAAATTTAAGTGCATGTGTGTGGTTGCTGTTTGTTTGATGTGCTTGTGTTGTGTGAATGTGTTTCAGAGCAGCAAATTTTTTCCATTTGAAAAAATTTGCTGTTCTGAATGTTCGATATTTTCATGTTTAGATGTTTTGGGGCCGATGAAATAGCGTTCGCTATTTTCATCTTTCGATAATGTGATAGAAACGCTAGCATAACTGTAAGCATGAATATCATAACTTCATCTAAACCAAACTTACATCTGAACAAGTCTTACATCAGACTAGACTGACTACCATCCTGTGCTCCACATATTATATCATTTTTTTCTACTAATTTTCCTCTATAGACTACCTTCACACTCCTAACCATGGTTCTCAGGCTACATCTTCTTTTGTAGCCTCACAGCTGCCTGGCCGGTAACTTATCGCTTGATTCTTCCCTTGAGAAAGAAACATAACAAGAACTGTCTGCAATCTTCCCTTGAGAAACTACCTCAGCAAGGTCAACATACAGTGAAAGATTCTTTATTTCTGCTTTTCTAAAATGTATGCATAAATGAAATATCATTTCTAGGCAAATTTTATACTTTAGCCTGTCTAATGTCTAATAACTACTGTACAATGAAAAACCCTGATCTAACAGTTGGCCCTGAGGTCCCTGACAAAAGTCTGTAGGGACCTACTTCTGTAGTTACCTCACAAATGTATCATGTCTGTATGACCAACCACTATAATCTGGTTTGAACATATGGGCTTCTTGCTACCTGCCACTAGAAACTTGGCAAGACAAAGTCTACAGAGTGATATTATAATGCCTGATGCTATTAAAATCAATATGACTACTAGAAGATATTTTAAAACTGTCCCACCCCAACCCTGGAACAGGCTTGCAAACCAATACATCCATGAGGTGTCACCACTACTTAGTACCTTAGTCATTACCTCATCATAATCTGCAAATTTGTCCAAAAAGATTCACTTTTATCTGGTATATAACTACAGCATTCCATCCCCATCAACCCACAAGTCCCATGATGGGATGCCAGCAGGTAATAAAGGACCATATGATTCTGGAGGACCACCATACGCATCATGGTCATTTCCAAAGTGATGTCCTTTATGCTTTCAAAGTTACTATTGGCCAAAACCTTCAATAAACGAACCAAAAAAACAGGAACTGCAACTAAACTGATAATCAGCAAACACCACCAAGCAGTAAACGAAGATGGTAAATCGTCACCCAGAGCCGAGGTTCACAAAGACTCCAGTCCGATCATATTAGTTGAACACTTTATTCAGATGTATAAACACTTTTAACGCCTTACAGTCAACAACACCCACTGCGTTTTCGTCCACTTCCTTGACTTCCTCAGAAACAATTAACTAGCCAGTTGAATTACATTTATATATCATCAGTCATTAATCAATTATGTAATCAATCATGCCCATTTGTACATTTAAAGGACTAAAAACACCTTTACTAAAAATCCATTGTGAAACACTAGATGGGTAAATAAATAACTGTTAAGTTAATATGAAGATAAAATATTTTAAAAGACTGTTAAAAAATCTATTAAAAAATTGTTAAAACATGCTAGTAAGTAAACATTCATGAGTATTATTCAGAATAAAAAGATTGTTGGAATGAAAAATAAAAAATACATTTTATAAAACATAAACATTTGTATGTACAACAGGAAAGGTCAATTCATTATAAAATATAAGATATGATGTCAAGATATCTATTAAATAATGGGTTACATATTATGAAATACTTATACATATAATTTTATTAAAGAAGAAAGGAATTTAAAAATATATAATTATTAAAATTGATTGTTAAGAATGTTGACACTGAAAACATTAGTTATCTCATTACAGGTATGTATGGGTTTTTAAAAAAATATATATATATTGCTCTTGATTATGGCGACCTCCGGTGGCCGATAATGGTAAATACATCTTATACCATTTTACAATTTAGCTGCTCTCAATTTTAACAAGGGCTTGATGGATATATGTTCATTGAGCCCTGGATGTTTATCCGCACTTAAAGTTACTTGCCACCATAATTCCCTGTACTCGATTGTAGTCTCCCATGGTCCTCCTCGAATATCCTGCTTAATCTGTTCAATTACCATAAACTTAAACTTGTACTCCTTACATGTTTTGCTATGTTTATATAATGCATTACTTTCTTTCATGGTGTTTATATCATATGTATGCTCGTAAATCCTTTTCCTTAGGGCTCTCTCAGATTTACCCACATAGAAAGCACCACATTTTTCACAATATGCAAGGTAAACTATACCTTTAGTGTCACAATTGAAAAAATCTTTACTAGTTATCTTTTGATTCCTACTTGCAATATTGTGCCCTTCACCATTTATTACATAGCAGCATTGGTTGCAGTGTCCACATTTGTACGTACCCTTCTTATTCATTCTTTGATTATTATTGCTTTTCTTACTTTCCAAAATGTTGCCTATATTTCTGGAGTTTCTGTAAATGATTTTCTTAGGAATGTTCCCTATACTCTCAATGTCTGTGAATGTTAAAAATTTGTCCCATTCTTTGAAGAAAATTTTACTGATAGTATTGTTGATGCCATTGTACTCCAAAATTAGAGCTTGGGAAAACTCCGTAGGGGCCACATTTTTTTGATTGTTATTATTTTTTTGGGTATTTTCATTGATCATTGTTTCCCCATCACAAGCACCTCTATTCTGACCTTGATAGATAGGTGCAAACCTGTTTTTCCTTCCTTCTACCACTTCTTTGGTTATAAGTTGGACAAAATTATTAGGGTAGCCTCTCTCTGTGAACATTTTGCCTAACAATTCACATTCAACTTCAAAATCCTTGTCTAAACTAGTCATTCGGCTACCTCGGACTAACTGCCCCTTTATGATATTCCTCTTGCAATGTTTTGGATGAGAACTTAAGAAGTGTAGGAAGGAGTTACAATAGGTTGGCTTTCTAAAGACCCTAGTTGCATACCCTCCTTCCCATTTGTATAATTCTACATCCAGATAAATCAGGTTATTTGGGGAGCAGTTGTGTGTGAAACTTAAAAAGCTGGTGGTACCATTGATATAGGTTAGGAAATCTTTTAGCCTCTCTCTTCCAGCAGTCCACAAAATCACTATATCGTCCAAATATCTCCTATATAAGATCCAACAACTTTTATATTCAGAATTGAGGACATATTTCTCTTCCCAATATGCCAGGATGAGGTTGGCATAGGTGGGGGCACAAGCGGCCCCCATAGCTACGCCCTTGACTTGCTGAAAGAATTCTCCTTTGAAAAATATATAATTGTTTTTCAGTATCAAATCCATAAGCCATAGACTGGCTAACTTGTCATTTCTAGACAATCCTACATAAGCAAAGACTATTTCTTCCAACATAACTTTGCCCTCTTCATAAGGGATAGAGGAAAATAAATCGACCACATCTATAGTCACAAACAATATATCATTCTGCCAATTACATGTGTTGAAATCCTTTAGCAAATCCCAGGAATCTCTTAAAATCTGTGGCCTTTCCATCCATAGTGCCTTTAACTTTAAATCTACATATTTTGCAAGAGTTTGTGTCTTGGACCCCTCTGCAGAAACTATTGGTCGAAGTGGAGGATCTTCCTTATCTTTGTGGATTTTCGGAATACCGAAAATTGTGGGAATTCTAGGCTGGTCCACTTTTAAGAAATTGTAGCTATTAGGGTTTATTAGACCTTCATGCAACATGTCATATAATGCTGTGTCTATTCTGTGATAAGCTATATTAATCTCGTTCTTCGAGACAATATCATATCTCTCTTTATCCCATAACAATGTGTATATTTTACTGTCATATAAAATATAATCCATGAGGATGATCCCTCCACCTTTATCAGGTTTCATGACTCTTACATCTTGTCTATTCCTTATTTCATACAACAATTCTTTTTCTCTTTTGGAAATGTTGGTGTGCCATGAATTCACATCGCTGTGCTTCCTGATTTCGCTTTCTACCACCCTCTCAAAATTTTTGATTTGCGGATGCAAGGGAGGGTTATATATGCTTTTCTTTTTTAACACTTCACCTCCGTCACTTTTGCTATGAGGCCACATAATTTTGAAGTTCACCTTCCTTAGAAATAATTTAATATCTAACAAACTCTTAGCAATGTCCCCCTTGTGATTGGGAATGAATTTCAAGCCTTTCGAAAAAAGAGCAAAGTGTTCCTTCTCCAACTTGATATTACTAAAGTTGTAGATGCTAAAATTATTATAGGTGTGACATTTTTGATCCACTATAATACTAACTGATTCACCAGGGAGGTCTGGGCAGGGGACTCTTAAAATCTCCCTCTCCCCCTTCTTCCTCCCCTCCATTGAAAATTTCCATTTGACTGTCCTTGTTTGTTAAGCAATCTTTCGGATCTACGTAAGGGTGGGTATTCCTCATCATAGTCCCTTACAACCCCCCCAAAATGTTCGTTATCCATGCCAAGTTCATTAACTTCGGACTCTTCATTATTATCATTGAGTCTATTACCGCCATTCCCATAATAACTATTAATATAACTCCGTGGCTTTGGATAACTAATATGTAAATTGTATTCAAGAATATCCCTTTCCAACTTTTTTATTTTCCTTTGAATGAGGTCATTACACTTATGGTCAATATTTTTTCTTAGGTCATAATACTTAGCCCTTTCTTCATGTAAACTGAACATCAAATCTTGTTTAATGTATTTGTCCAACATTTCTATATCCTTCAATATACATTCTTGTACTCTTACATTTTCCCTAATAATTAATTTCAGCACTTCAAGTCCACAATTATTAAAAATATTCACTAAATCTTTGTAATAATCAGATTCATGTACAACATTATTGGGAAATTTAAAAACACGTAGGCCTTTCGGCACTATCTCTTTATCTAAGCACTCCTTCAAATAATCATTTTCAATTATTAAAGATCTGTATTTAAACATTAAATTGCTTAAGTTCTGTAACTTATACTTGTAGGATCCATCAAGCACATTAGACCCATTGTTGTTACCGTTACTACGAAAAATCACAGCAGGTTTAGAACGCAACCAGTCAGTAGTTTCTTGGGCTATATTGGATGCCCCATCAATAAAAACAGTACCTGTTCCTTCCGCAAATTGTCCATAGCCATTTCCCTCATGTTCTCTATCTCGCCTTCCGTTATTCCCCATTTGTAACAACCGCGGTGTGGTGGAGGGGTTGAAGGATGTAGTTCCAAGGCTGCCGATCCCATCGAGACGATCAATAAGCTCACCCTGTTGTCTACTGTCTTTACGAACATTTCCCTCATGGCTAGTATCCAAATTGCGGCTCCGTTGAGTGTTCTTTTCCACAAAGACCGAACAGAGTGGTGTAATATGATCGGACTGGAGTCTTTGTGAACCTCGGCTCTGGGTGACGATTTACCATCTTCGTTTACTGCTTGGTGGTGTTTGCTGATTATCAAAACCTTCAATAACTTGACTAAATTGTGCAGTTCCCAAATGTCTTTAACAGCTCCATATGCAGGAAATATACCTGCTCCAGCTATTACCCCATCAGCTAGATCCATAGCTTTCAGAATCTGTAAATCCAAATTCTGATGTATATGCAATGCATCTAAAACCTGTACCTTATCCTGCAAGTCAGTATCCAGGTTTCTCTTGACATTTTGATTTCTGAAACTCATTGAACCAGGTAGTTCTTTAAAATTTCTTATGGCTGGTATTACATATCCTATATAACACAAGCCATACCAACTTGATAGTACCCATTTATAGGCTCTGTTCCCACACACATAATACATGTGCCTTAATGCATAGTTAGAATGCCAACCCTGTTGTTCCAGAAGTAACATGAAAAAAATGCCATATACTGTTTCAACTTGTTTCTGTGAGTCTTCAGTCAGGTTAGACAAAGTATAAACTGCTAATCCTGTATATTTTCTTTTCCCATCTCTAAACACTGTAATAGTAAAATTACACTGACTATTGCCTATGTTCTCTGCCTTAGGAGTTGGTACATCATTGTAGCATGATTTATCTCTCTTACAGCAAATGAAACCTTCTCCTGTTGACCACAGAGTTAAATATTGTGTACTATTAACATTGATTTCCTCAAATATTGTACTGTTCAGTTCATTTATTTCTTTATTATTTATCCTGCCTGGCATTATGGCTGTTTCCTAAAGAGTAATTGAAACTGTTACTAGAGGGATACTTTTCCCTGCCACAGGCACATGCACACAAATCTAACATTTAAATTGAAAGCATGTGCAGAGGTAACCTGAAGCTTGGTAAATCTATTATAAGGTGGATACCAGTCTTCCCATTTTAGCACTTCCCTCTTTGCCCATTGATGCTTTGGAGATATAACCCAAAACTCAGCTTGTAAAACTTGATATTGTAATGTCACTACCTTGCATGAATACAAACCTGCATCTGACATATACACTTGTGTCAATCATGAAGAAAATATGCCTTCAGAAGTTTGAGACAAATCAATGTATATTATACTGGCAAGCTGTTTGTTTACTAACAAGTCTGTAACATTTATAACATTCCATGCAAATAAAGAGTTACTGTTTCTGTACCACTGATACTCTATTACATCTAAAGAAGTGTCAAAAAACAAGCTGTAAAAGTTTCATTCTCTGGCACATAAACTGTGTCACAGTCACTTGTCATCTTCAGGTGTAGTTCTTCTTCCTGTAGTCAAGTTGCACTAGATGAATGAAGAATTCCAGACCTTGCAATGTATACAATCAAGCCACACAACAACACCAAGGTGAACCCTACAGTCCATCGTCCCAAGTCACTGCTGAGGTATTGGAAAGGCCTCCATACAGTTCTAATATCCTTTTCTTTGCCCCTTGTATAATTAGGCCTTCCAATCCTCCCCTCATCCATCTCTTGTGCAAGGCCGGATGGCTGCTGTTGACAGATGGCCATTTCAAAAGACTATATCCAAAAATCCAAAACAGGCAATATGTTCTGTATCATGACCTGTAAAGCATAAAAAGCAGTATAATTCTCTTGGATTTGCATCTGCACTCTTAACAAGGTTTAATTGATCAATGTGCACAATTTTACATTTCCTGTCTGTGGTTCTTATCACACCTCTTGATTTGATACACTAGAGGCCCTACCTGTTTGACTATAGTGTATGGTCCTTCCCAATTTGAAGCAAAACAGCCTCCTTTCACAAATTGCTTTAACATGACCTGTTGACCCTGTTTCGACTGAGTGATGTCAGCTGGATCTCCTAACATTTTGTACATCCTGGCTGCATGAAATTGACTCATGTTATTGATGGATTCATGCAAAGTTTGTAATCAGCCCAGATGATGTGTCACTGTACAATAAGAAGACTGTGAACCCAGGGATGGGTTAAAATGAAAATTCAATAGCATTCTTCTTCCTGTCATTAACTCAAAAGGTAAAATTCCTGACTTACCATTAGGTGATGCTCTTATTTCAAGCAAAATAGCTAGCAGATACATGACCCAGTTAGGTCACTTTTCCATACAACCTTTAGTAAGTCTCCCCTTAATGGCCCTATTCATTCTTTCTACTATTCTGTTAAGACTGGGGGTGATATGGAACATGGAATCTGTGCTGTATCCCTAACAGGTTACACACTTCTTTCATAACCTGACTTGTGAACTGAGTACCATTGTCAGATTCAATGATCTGAGGCCATCCCCAGTGAGAGAAAATGTTATTCCATAATGCAGATGCTGTAGTTTTTTGTTGTCATTAGTGGGAATAGCTTCCACCCACATTTTTTGGTAAAAGTGTCTATCACTACCAACAAGTATCGGTAACCCCTTTTTGCTGGAGGAAGAGGTCTTCCAAAATCTTTCTGTATACTATACCATACTCCCTCTGAAACTGGTACTCTCTGCAACTGAGGTTTTTTCAACATATGGTTAGTCTGCAGACATATTATACAATCCTCCTGAATTTCCTTATATAGTTTTTTCAGCTGAGGATTCCAAAACGTATACTTTATGATAGGCCAAATTTTCTAAAAACTTACATAACCTAGTAGCTGATGGTTGTACTTTATTAGCTGCTTACAGTCTTACTCCCAGAACTGGACTGGTAACTTTGCATTTTGCCCTTTTATTAGCATCTCCCTGCATGTCTTGGATTTTTGCCAGTTTTGCCTCAACTGCTGAGCCCACTTGACATATCTCAGTTATACCTTTTACCTTAATTTTCTTTTACTGCATTGGATATAGAGGAATCCCTTCCTTGACAGTTTTTCCTGCCACATATTGTATAGCCTATCAAGCATGATGGCTATTTTCTGATGATTAATTGAAATCTGCATTAAAAAGATAACTTTATAAGTGGTCTTGAAGCATAATTACCATATTCTGTGTTAACTTGTGTCTATACGTTTTATTTAAGGCTACTTACCATTTTTAACTTTTATGAATATTTATGAGCTATAATAGTTTACTAAACCCCATACTTTCTGTATTTAAGTCTATACCTTTGCTTAAGTACAGATCCAACTAAATTGAAGTTGACTAATTTTTGGAAAATGTTTAAGTGTCAGAGAAAGTTTCAAAAGTTAATACTGGGGGGTGAGACCAGTTGCCATAATGGTTAAGGTCTTCACCTCAAAGTACTACAAGGTACAAGTTTCGATCCTGACCTCCGGCCAATGCTTGTTTAGAGTTTGCATATTCTCCCTGTGTCTCTGTGGGGTTCCTCCCACCTCTGAAAAACATGCTGAGTGTATCCATCTCTGGCTCACCAAAGAATGGAGCTATGGAAAGGAACCCAGACTCTATATGGGGGAAGAGACCAACCACTTTGGGTATCTACTGTGGTGCACAGTATCTTCAAGATAGGACAACACAGATCATAGACTGCACACCTTGATAGGGCTAGTCACTTGGTGTAAAATATAGCTGTAGATGATTCATTTGTATTAAATAATGTTGCAGAATGGGCATGAGTGGGTTGAGGACCTAGCCTACACTGATCTATATGCCATGCTAACAGTGGGATGGGGTATATGTGCTCCTATTAGCCAGTGTGTGCCAGCAGCCCTGGGTCAATAAGCATTGCCCAGCTTGGGTTTATCTGGGATAGCTCTGTTAAGGGAAACCTGGATGTAAAACCAATCAACCTCCCAAACATGAACTAAGAAGTGGCTAAAGTCAATGCAGGTTTTCAGAATGCAGCTTGGAAATGGGTGGCATGATGGTATGGAGGAGGCTGGACATCCTATGTATCCAAGAGACAAGATGGAAGGCAGTGCAGCAAAGTCACTTGGCTTAGGATCCAGAATCTACTACTCAGAAGTAGGACAGGCTAGAAATTGTGTGGAAATTGTGGAAAGGAAGAGACTTCAGAAGGCAGTGAGGGATGTCATCAGAATTAGTGAAAGACCCACAGCAATCAGACTAAGGCAGTATTCATAATCTCAGCCTATGCCCTACAGCAGAGTAGTGATAATGAAGAAAAGAGTGCATTCAAACAGCAGTTGCAGGACTTACTAGATAAAGCAGGACAACATGAATTGGTGTTCATAATGTTTGACCAGAATTCACATATTGGGACAGACAGAATAGGATATGATGACTGTGTGGGTCCATATGGGTAGGACAACAGGAATAAAAAAGGAGGCCATTCTGGACCTCTGTCTTGCAAATGGTTTGATAGTAGCCAACATATGGTTCTGAAAGAGAGATAGGCACAAGATCACACACATGAGTGCCCAACATGCAACTCAGGTAGACTTTCTCCTAGTAAGGAAAGAGCACATGAGTAGAATTAGAGATCTCAAAGTTATCCCCAGTGAAACAGTCAGCCCATAGCATAAACCACTGGTTGCCACAATCAGTTGCAAGAAATGGTCAGAAAAGGCTCAAAGATCAACAGAGACCAGGCTGAAGATCTGGAAGTTGACTGGAAAGCACAACAGTTCAAGGAATTACTCAGGGCTCTAGTACTCCAAGACGAAGAGGAAATAGGTGGAGTTGAAGAAGAAAAATGGCAGCAACTCAAAACAGAATGCATGAGGCTACAGAACAGATATGTGGACAAGCCAGGTATGGAAATAAAGTACATAGGGAAAGCTGGTGGTGCAATGCAGAAGTCCAAGAAGTAATTAAAAGAAAGGAGTGCAGGAAAAAGTGGGAGATAGAAAAGATGGACCAGGCTAGGAAGGAATACTGGTTGGCTAATAAATAGGCTAAGAAAGGAGTTGTAATGGCAAAGAACAGGGCATCAGATACACTCTATTAGCTTCTGGAAAGTGAGTCAGTAGATGGCACAAAGAAACTATATCAGGTTGCAAGACAAAGACAGAAAGATAAAGAAGGGATGCCACAACAACCTGTTCACAAGCCCACAGGACAGCAAAGGCAGATGGATGGAGTATGTTCAGCAGTGTCTGAATAGAGAAAACACCACAGAAGCTGTACTGCCCAGTCACAGCCTAGAATGAGAGAAGAGGGGAATTCACCATAGAAGTAAGAACATCACTCTGGAAAAATGAAGTTGGGGAAAGTAACAGGCCCAGATGAGGTCACAGCAGACATGATAAGTATGCTTAGTGAGATAAAAGAGAAATGGCTCCTGAGGGTACTCATTGCAGTGTGGAGAGAAAAACATACCCCAGATGACTGGAAAATAAGCATACTAGTGCCAATGTTGAAGAACAAACACATTCACAGCTGTGGACAGAACAGAGGTATCAAGCTCTTGTTACATTGCATGGAAGTTCTGGAGATTGTGATTGATAAACAAATATGCAGAGTAGTAGAAAGCAAGATGGGAGATGAGCAGTTCATATTCAGATCAGGATGTAAATGACCCAATGTTTACAGTGAGACAGATAGTTAAGAAGAAGCTAAAGATGATTAAGGAGTCCAACTGGGCATTCCTAGACTTGAAGAACACATATGGCAATGTCCCAAGAAAGCTGAGTTTGGCAGTCCTGTGGTAGTTTGAAATACCAGAAACATTGGTAGAATTAGTGCAAGTTATGTACAAGGACCCATTGACTCAAGTACGAACAATGTTCGGTATCACAGAGGGGATCTTGGTGGGAATAGATCTGCATCAGGGTTCAGCTCTGAGCCTGCTGCTGTTCATACTGGTGATGAACTACATTATCAAACAAGTAGGAGGGGACAAATCAACAAACTTGCTATATACAGACAGTGTGGCATTATAGGCAGACTCTGAGCAAGAACTTCAGCAAAGGATATGGGAATGGAATACAAAACTGAAGGCACATGAAATGAAACTAAGCACAGATAAGACAGTGATAATGGCAGCAAATGGGGAAAATCAAAAGAAGCTGAGAACTAAGATAGAAGAGAAGATAGTGGAACAGGTTAACAGATTCAAGTATCTGGGAGGGGTGGTTGAGGAGAAGGGAAGTCTGAATGAGGAGGTCAAAGCTAGAATCAGAGGGGCTGCAGCCAACTGGCATAGACTGTCAAGTGCAGTGTATGACAGAATAATGCCAAAGAAACTGAAACGTAAGGTGTACAAAACAGTGGTGCGACCAATACTACTGCATGGTACAGAAACCTGGGCAGAAAAGACAGAGCAGTTCAGGAAGCTAGAGGTGATGGAAAGGAAGTGCCCGAGATGGGTGGTAGAATGCACACCATGGGGCAGATGAAGAAATGAGAAGATCAGAGCAGATCTCCAATTGCAAAGAAGATCAACGAGAAAAGATTATGGTGGTTCAGGTACATGTGCAGAAAAGGAGAAGACAATCTAGTGAAGAACATCTGGGAAAGACAGGAAGAAGGCAAGAGGAAATGAGGGCGTCCAGCAAAGGGACAGATAGATTGTGTCATAGCTTTGCAACAGTCAAGCATGAGTGTTGAAGAAGACAGGAGAGTGGCATTGAATTGAAATGGATGGCAATAGTTGACAGGGCTCCCTGACCCCATGTAGAAAATGGGAAAAGGGGGGTTGATGATGATGAACATCTATAGCTATATGTGATGTCCCCTCTCTGGGCCAGTAATCAAGGAGCCTGAATCTTCACCACTGACACTGTCAAGGGATGTTCACTTAGAACAAAAAATAGATACAGTATTTCCAGATTCAACTTTCTGCATCAAGCACAATTTCCCTTAAGAGCTCACAGGGAAACACACAGTCTAGGGTCTGGGTTTCTCTCTCTGTCTCCCTTCAGGTTCCCAGTAAGACTCTCCACTGGCACAGCTTTAGCGTGTCCAAGCCAAGTCCTCCAGCACCCTTTCTATGAAACTTGTGATTTGTGTCCCTGCTCCAAGCAGCTGACATGCACACACTCTTTGAGATTTGATTTTCACACACACACAAACACACACACACACACACACACACACACACACACACACACACACACACACACACACAAAAGGCTGGCACAGATTTGCTAGCTATGCCCCCATCTGCCAAGTCTATAAGGTACTTACTGCCGCCAGATCCTCCAAAACCAGCTACTATAAGGCTCTTACAAGGGTACCCAATTATACTGAGTGAAAGTAATATGAGTACAAATGGAAGTGTTTGACCAATGCATAAAGGCTTTCAGGAGGGTCCCACAAAGTCACCAAATAGATATAATTACTCTGAAGGGTTAAAATATTCTCTAAAGGACCAGCCACAATGAAACATTTAAATATATTTAATAATAAATAATAATTCCATATTCAGGCATTACGGACTAACTTGTCAAACTGAATGTACACCCCCTTCATCGTAAGATGGGTTGCCAACATACCTTTTAACTGTCCAGATTTTTGCAGAGTGTCCAGATTTTTGCCTTGTGTTTTTGGCCAATTCCTCATAACATTTGTGGTTTTCTGGCAAATTACTGAGATGAACCGAGGATTGAAATCACTAAATAATGACATAAATTTGAATGTCAGATTACAAATCCATCACAAAATATATGTTAACACAAACCATTTTAATCTAGAAAATTTTTAAGTTTATAAGAGCAGTATTTAAAATCTGTCACTATTTTTGGGCATTTGTCCTCCCATTTTGTCAGGCTTTCTCCAGATTTCTTACACTAAGGGGTTGAGAGGTATGGTTGCCAACTGGCTCAACAACCAGACACACACTATCAACGTGGGTGACTCCAAACCAACCAGCTTAACTATTACCAGTGTGGTGCCACAGGGTCAGTGCTGGACCCCCTACTGTTTGGTATATACTTCTCAGAAGTTTCAGGTCAAAACTAAGGGGTAGTTGCTGGCCAGGTTTGCAGACGACTGCCAACTAGGTGCAATCATTGAATCCACAAATGATGTCAGTATACTCCAAGAAGTTCTCACACAGACCAATGACTGGTGTATTAGTCAGAGTCTCAAAGTGAATACAAAGAAATGCACCATCATTCCTTTTGACACAAACAATGTCTCCTCACACTATCAAATCAACAACAGTACCCTAAGTACATTTGGAATTTTCTTGCAATGGAGAGGAGGAAGGTAAAATGGTATTATATATCCTCTGGAAATGATCCTCTGCACCCAGGTGTCTCATGTTTTTCCTAGCCTGGCCTCTTAGGAGTGCAGCTAAAACTTTTTGTTGTGGCTTTATTCTTATTGTTAGTTTCCCTAAGATTTTCCTTGTTGTTATCTGTTACGTTATGTTATCATGTGTAAGTGTTAAATTCACTTTGATAAGTGAACTGTACAGTTACTAACTTGAAAATAGTAACACAAAGAAAAGTCTGTAATGAAGTGAGGGGACACAACTTGGAATGCTGAATACTTCTCCGTAAATATCTTAAAGTTTACACTTATGTTGTTATAAATATAATTAGTCAAATATTATGCAGTTGATCACTTCAGCAAGCAGCCTATTATCTGCCAGCTTCATCTCTCCACCTTTCACATACATAAGTGAATAAAGGAAGAAAATACAAAAATGTTTGCATTCTTAAACCTATTTTATGTACAGCAAAATGAAGTGCAATATTTAAAAATAAATAAAAGGACAACGAGTGTTGAAAAATCCACAAAAGAGGCAATAAGAGCTAGCGCTTTCTTTCACTTTTATTTTCCGTGAACTTCTTCAGAAAAAAGACCTTTTATAGGTCTTTTTTCTGAAGAAGTTCACGGAAAATAAAAGTGAAAGAAAGCGCTAGCTCTTATTGCCTCTTTTGTGGATTTTTCAACACTCGTTGTCCTTTTATTTATTTTTAAAGTTTGTTTTTCGGTTTGTCCGAAGTCAACAAGTGGTTTGAAGTGCAAGATTTGTTACTAGCACAAAAAGGCATTATCTTATCCATTCTAATTTTTCATACCTAATAAGTGAGCCAGTCAAATTTCTTCAGTGTACTTCTATGGGACAACCTATAACATGGTTATTTAGACGCATTGTATCTGAGAATTAAGATCTGCCGATGGGTTAGTCATCCTAGGGCAGTTCTGCAAAACTGGCACTCTCCCTAAGTTGCTTGATGATCTGGGCACCAAAATTGCAACTTATCAGTTTTGGATTGCACTATGAATAAAAAAACTTTTGTTGACAATTCTCAACAAAGCACATATGATTTAATGGTTATTACTTGGTTCAGTAATTCTATGCTGTGAGATTTTTTCCTGGCTAAATCTACTGCATCACATGCAGCTGAGTCTCAGCCAATATTTCTGTTAGAGGTGCTGCTGCTCAGATGTTTATAATGCACTCATAAAGGAAAGTATTCTTGTTCCTGCTGACTTAAAAATCATGAATGGTGAAGCATTTTACTATCATGCACTATAAATGTTTCAGTAAGACAATGACAGCTTTATGCTCTATGAAGGCTACAAAGCAGGTTTTTTTTGTTTCCTTCTCTCACTAGATAAGTGATGATTGAAAAATCAAATCTCCAAATAATGAAAGCCATGTAGTAAAGTAAGGATGCTTTTCAATGTATATTTACCACTGAACAGAGGTAGAAAGTAAAGGATCCTCACTAAAAGGAATTTAATTGCTAAACCTCAGTCTAACTGCACTTCTGCCCAATCAGGTTAATTAGAAGAGATCTAGTGATGACTATAACTAAATGAACTATATTTTACAGCAGTAGAAATCAAAGACTGACTTACTCTAATAAGCTCTCACATGTTTAACATGTTCACCATTATTAAGATGCAAGCATGCTGAATGGTTGGGCATGAATGTGTCTGGACAATGCTTGAAAGGCAAAACAGAGGGTGATTCAGATATTACAATTTTCTATTTTTTAAGATGTACATTCTTTCTGACTACAGAATATTGATGCTCTTTCTTTTCTTCAAGTTCCTCATCTTTTCCCTTTGCCAAAACAAATATTAGTTTCTGAGCTTCACTCATTGGATAAAACAATTCTTTGCTCAAGGAAGTGTGAAAACAATTAATGGTGAATAGCTTAGCTGGGTGAATATTTGCATTAGTGATGGGCAGGGATGAAGGCAGCAGGCTAGCTCCCCATGTCAGATGCTCAAATTCATTGCTCTATATTGATACCGTGATGTTACATTAGTCAGGAGCTGCACTGCTGTTATGTTGCCTCAAAGATGAGATCTTAAACCAAGAGGCAATCATCATTAATCTGATAGTATTTTACCTGTGTGTTAAAAAATTCCATTGTACTTATTGTAAAGACTAGGGGTATAAACCCACATGCCCTGAGATTGGTTAGTGTCTGTATACCCACAAGTTAAATACCTCTCTCTCTGTTTTCCTGATTTTAGAATTTCCTAAGAGTGTGTCCTATAGTTTCATTGAAATTGTAACATTGCGGTAAAAAAATCATAGTTTTCTTTTTCGTTAAAGGGTTTTATTCTAGTGTGCAACATCCAGTAAGCAGCAGATTATAGCAGCATATTCAAATCAGCATAACCATAGATACACATATAGCATAACTGTAAGCATGACTATCATAACTTCATCTAAACCAAACTTACATCTGAACAAGTCTTGCATCAGACTAGACTATCTGCCATCCTGTGCTCCACATATTATAACATTTTTTTCCAGTAATTTTCCTCTATAGACTACATTCACACCCCTAACCTTGGTTCTCAGGCTACATCTTGTTTTGTAGCCTTACAGGTGCCTGGCCATTTACTTATCTCTTGATTCTTCCCTTGAGAAAGGAACAAAAGAAGAACTGTCTGCAATCTTCCCTTGAGAAAGTGTTAACTCAGCAAAGTAAACATTCAGTGGAAGATTCTTTGTTTCTGCTTTTCTAAAATGTATGCATAAATGAAACACCATTTCCTAGCCAGCAAGGTCAACATTCAGTGAAAGATTCTTTGTTTCTGCTTTTCTAAAATGTATGCATAAATGAAACCCCATTTCTGGGCCTATTTTATTATTTTGCCTGTCTAATATCTAATAACTACTGTACAATGAAAAACTCTGATCTAAAAGATGGCCCTGAGGTCCCTGACAAAAGTCTATAGGGACCTACTTCTGTAGTTACCTCACAAATGTATCATGTCTGTATGATCAACCACCGTAATCTGGTTTGAACATTTTGGCTTTGTGCTACCTGCCACTAGAAACTTGGCAACACAAAGTCTACAGAGTGATATTACAATGCCTGACACTATTAAAATTGATATGACTACTAGGAGATATTTTAAAACTGTCCCACCCCAACCCTGAAATAGGTTTGCAAACCAATACTTCCATGAGGTATTACCAATACTTTGTACTTTAGTCATTATCTCCCTCATAATCTGCAAATGTGTCCAAATAGATTCACTTTTATCTGGTATATAACTACAGCATTCCTTCCCCATCAACCCACAAGTCCCATGATGGGATGCCAGCAGGTAATCAAGGGCCGTATGGTTCTGGAGGACCACCATACGCATCATGGTAATTTCCAAAGTGATGTACTTTATGCATTCAAAGGTACTATTGTTCAAAACCTCCGGTAAGTTGGCTAAATTGTGCAGTTCCCAAATGGCTTTAACAGCTCCATATGCAGGAAATATACCTGCTCCTACTATTACCCCATCAGCTAGATCTATAGCTTTCAGAGTATTTAAATCCAAATTCTGATGTATTTGCAATGTATCTAAAACCTGTACCTTATCCTGAAAGTCAGTATCCAGGTCTCTCTTGACTTTGCGATTTCTGAAACTTATTGAACCAGGTAGTTCTTTAAAATGTCATATGGCTGGTATTACGTATCCTATATAACACGAGCCATACCAACCTGATGGTAGCAGACCTCCCAACCATACTGAATTACTAATTTTTTACCGAGTTTTTGGGGTCCAAATAATAGGGTGCCATGAATCCTGAGTGGCACCCCTTTAATTTCCGCATTTCCCAGCTTTTTATTTTAATTTTTTTTTTCCTGGCATTTTCAGCTGACATCATCACATGCGTGATGACATCAGCTCCATGAAATAGCCTACCAGCCTGTCGGAATTGAGCTCAAGGGCTCACGTGCGTGCATTTCCAACTGTTTCAGCCAAGCGGGAATAATTGTGTTTCTGGAAATGGAGAATGGTGGTTCTGCAAAGGGAGAATGGCTGCTCCAGCCAAGCCATTCACATTAAGAATTCTGGGGACTGCAGTACACTGGCATTCTAGATAGTTGCTGTAGAGGTAGCAAACCATGAGGGAATGAACAGAAATGTTAAGGTATGTAGCTGTGGCTGTTTAATTAGCACTAACATTTCTGAGGTACAGCTGTGTGGAAATGATTTGGTAGTAGAAGGTGTGTGTGTGTGTGTGTGTGTGTGTGTGTGTGTGTGTGTGTGTGTGTGTGTGTGTGTGTGTGTGTGTGTGTGTGTGTGTGTGTGTGTGCGCGCATGTGTGTGTGTGTGTGTGTGTGTGTGTGTGTGTGTGTGTGTGTGTGTGTGTGTGTGTGTGTGTGTGTGAGAGAGAGAGAGAGAGAGAGAGCGAAAAAGGTCGGAAGAGAGTGAGAGCAATATGTAGGTAAATGTGTGTATGAATGAGAAAGTGGGTATGTGAGAGAGATTGGAAGAGAGTGAGAGGCAGTCAACCTCATCTGCATAGTATAGTCTTCTAATGAATAGTTATATGACCCATACCAAACCTCCAAATTAATAACCAGTGCTCAGTGTCACTCAAATCCATACACAATTGGCAACAGGTGCCTTACTTTCACCATATTCAATGTCCCATGGTCTTCCCAGCAGCAAAATAACCGGTGTCTACACGACTATAACCCATGGCCCTGCACACTACAGATGATGTGCATTACCACCACGCCATGGCAGATATACATGGATCCCAGGTTATCACGTACAGATCATCCGGCACAAACATTCAATAGTGCTGATGTCCCCAGACATATATGTTCACATCTATGTCCACCTCTACATCTACATATATCATTTATATTATTTGTATGCATATATACATGGACATATATATATATATATATATATATATATATATATATATATATATATATACATACACACATATACATGTACACACATATGTAGATATGGCATTTATATCACAACAGCGGACCACAGGACAGCAATGCATTAGACAGGAATGAAAAGGAAACTACATGTGCCACCTGCATCATGTAGTGTTGTTACTATCAAGGTACGTGTGCTATGTTGTGTCACATGGGTCAGACCGTATCGAGGGTAAGAGTAGGGCTGCTGACAGTTACTCACCAGACCTATTGGCGAATGTATGTGTTGACAACGCAGTGTCTTGGCAGAATATGTGGGCTGTGGACACTATATAGGTCAGCAACAAAACACACTGAACACATCCCGCAGCCAGCCACCCACAGATACCAACACATACGGTATAACTGCCAAACACACACACCTGCCATGCCTTGGAATCAAGCACCTACCTGTCTAGTCTACCACACTACAGCATTATGCAGTAACAGAACGCGCTACCGAGTTCCAGCATCACCGCACTCCCACAGGCATATATCTAGGTGGATGACATCATCCGCAAAGGCAAAGATGCCGATAGGAATGTATGTGGAGTGAGCCATCTAAAAGCATTACTCTGTCCCCAGGCAGCTGGAAACACACACACACACACACACACTTGGCAGGGTTGGGAGTCAAACATACACCTAACTACCTTATCACACAACAGCATTACGCAGTTACAGAACACGCTATCGAGATTACTGGTACACAGCACTCCCAGAGGCATATGTCTAGGTGGATGACATCATCCGCAAAGGCAAAGATGCCGATAGGGAATGTATGTGGAGTGAGCTGTCTAAAAGCATTACTCTGTCCTCAGGCAGCCGGAAACACACACACACACACTTGGCAGGGCTGGGAGTCGAACATACACCTAACTACCTTATCACACTACAGCATTACGCAATTACAGAACATGCTATCGAGATTACTGGAACACAGCACTCCCAGAGGCATACTTCTAGGTGGATGACATCATCTGCAAAGGCAAAGATGCTGATAGGGAATGTATGTGGAGTGAGACGTCTAAAAGCATTATTCTGGCCCCAGGCAGCCGGAAATACACACACACACACACACACACACACACACACACACACAAACACTTGGCAGGGCTGGGAGTCAAACATACACCTAACTACCTTATCACACTACAGCATTACGCAGTTACAGAACACGCTACCGAGATTATTGGAACACAGCACTCCCAGAGGCATACTTCTAGGTGGATGACATCATCCGCAAAGGCAAAGACGCTGATAGGGAATGTATGTGGAGTGAGCCATCTAAAAGTATTACTCTGCCCTCAGGCCACTGGAAACACACACTTGGCAGGGCTGGGAGTCGAACATACACCTAACTATCTTATCACACTACAGCATTACGCAGTTACAGAATGTGCTACCAAGATTACTGGAACACAGCACTCCCAGAGGCATACTTCTAGGTGGATGACATCATCCACAAAGGCAAAGACGCCGATAGGGAATGCATAGAGAGTGAGCAGTCTAAAAGCATATTACTGTCCCAAGGTAGACGTAGACAAACACAAGGCAGTGGTGTGAGTGGGACAACTGCCTATCTATGGAGCACTATTACAACACTACATAGATACGAGACGTGCCACAGACAGTACAACCTTCAAGACAGTCAACCAGTGTGTTCAATGTAGGCATCCATCCTGATGTGGGGTATGGACATCTGTTGCCTGGATGACCACCATCACTATACAGGATGTCAATGGCCATGCCCATACACAGAGGCACATCAAAGACACAAGGTGTCACTGGGCATGCTCACACACTTAGTATCACACGTCCGTTTGGAATGTACTGTGTGTCCATCTACACAATGGCACACTGGGCATGCTCACACATTTAGTAGAAGTGAAGGGCTATCTTGCATGCACACAGATTCTAAACATGGAAAGGCACAGTTTGGAATGTACTGTGTGTCCATCTACACAATGGCATACTGGGCATGCTCACGCACTTAGCAGTTGAAAAGGGCTGTCTTGCATGCACACAGATTCTAAACATGGAAGAGCACAGTATGGTGTTACTGTCCCCACGTACATGAAGGGCTGTCTTGCATGCACACGGATTCTAAACATGGAAGGGCACAGTATGGTGTTACTGTCCTCATGTACATGAAGGGCTGTCTTGCATGCACACGGATCCTAAACACGGAAGGGCAGAGTATGGTGTTACTGTCCCCATGTACATGAAGGCCACTCACATGTACTGACCAGTACAGACTCAAGAGCCATCACAGATGTCTCAGGTGCAGATCACAGAGGTAAATGCCGCATTCTACTATGTAGCCCTCAGACATCACCATGTCCTTGGACCAGCAACACACATCCATACATTACCACAACATCGTGTGACTCATGACCAGTGGACTGTACATAGCTCTACAGCAACTGTGCAGACTACACATGTACTGACAGGGTTCCATCATGTGTTATGCAATGCAATGATACCACTGTACATAACTAGGTCGGCTCTACACATAACAGGGGCCCTGGGTCTTACACAGCTGTGACAGATGACTGTCGCTGTACACCAAAGAACACACATGTTTGGATATGACATACATGTAATTGCAGTGGATATGTGCATGGACCACACACACACACACACACACACACACACACACACACACACACACACACACACACACACACACACACACACACACACACACACACACACACACACACACACACACAGCAATGTTGACCGAGGAAACATTCCCTCTGTACTAGTTACCCATGACACCCATCTTATCATACAACAGTCCATGTGTTATGTATGTCATCACACATGTCCACCAATTGCAATGCATACAAACATGGCTACATGACAGGCATGTAGGACCAACACACATGTACATGTAGTGGTGTGCATGCAGATACCATGCATGTGCAGTAGCTGATGTATGTAATTCATCTGTGCCTAACTACAACATGCAGTTGCAATGCAGCCCCATCATTGACACTTGTATATGGTGAAATACTGACAGTACGGTAGGATGTACATCAGGTATGGATGGATGTGTGTACATAAAGTGGTGATCCACCTTTGCAGATGGATGTTTGCCGGGGATGGCTCACAGGTTTGTCACAAGCCATCCTACCATTACATGTGCAAACAGTACACTATGTTACTTGACGGTGGACATAAAACCTACACCGCGGTCGGGTGTTACTGACTGTAAGTCACGTGACACCTGTAACACTTACATCCTCCCATGTGCATATAGCAGCACAATTGCTGAAGGTAGCGTTGGTACACATAATGCGGCCAATACTGCTGCATGTCTGTCAGACGTATCATCATATTGCAGGTGTATCATTCACAGTACTGCCATGTGTGTTTGCTTGTGTGACCATATATGCCACATATGGTGGGGAATACATCCCAATTGTTACACACCCCTGTACATTGTTGTAAAGATCTGTACATACTGCAGTGTGGAAAGCATGACATAGGCAGGGGTGGTGTGTGTATCACACACATGTCAGCTATCCATATGTGAATGACATTTGTGGACTCCACAGTGTGTGTGTGTGTGTGTGTGTGTATGTATGTATGTATGGCTGTCTGGTGCATGGAGTGAGGGTGTATGCTACCATACAGAACAGACAGGATCCCCAACCCCTCATGGTGATGCAGTCTATTACCCTGTTGATGCCATCGATCTCAGCCTTACTGGCTACCTGTACATGTTCATTCTCTGTGTCGCTTCGTGTGGGTGCACAGTACTGTGAGGGTGATTACCACATAGGCAGGGGTCCTCACCTCAACACTATCAAGTGTGTGTTATAGTGTTGTTGACCCCGTGAGTGTGGGCATGTTACTGTGTGTTTCTGTGTATGTCTGTGTGTGTTCTCATCCTGTAATGTGACAGGGTATTACTGCTACACAGTGAGGCCTCATACTATCAAGTGGCCTCTAACGTTATCATTGGCCAGACCGCTGTGTAAACCCCCTGTACCATGTCAACATACCTGTGATGTGACCTGGTATGGATGTCACGTCTCTAGCCACTGTAGCCTATTAAACAGCCCACATGCTTCTGGATAAGTAGATATGTGGACATCTTTGGTATGGTAGCCTTTCTAACAGTCAGGTTGAGGCTACGTATAGCATGCTGGTATTGCCATACATGCCTGTGAGTACTCCACATTTACACATGGGAAACTGCAAACACTGCTACTTGTTGGCACATGCAAGTAGACCATAAGGAGGGAACCAGGGCATCATTACCAACATGCTGTTACTGTTGTTACCAAGACACATACTGTGAACATATAACAATGCATTATAAACCTGTACTACATGGTATGTCTGGTGCATGCCAACAGTACACAACTAATGTAATATACACTTCTCTCACTATTCTGTTCACCCGGTGCATCAGACCATTTGAGCATGTCCCTGCACCGATGGTGTGGATGACAGGGATGCGGCACAGACATCATCATATGCACAGGGTGATAATGTTTGCCAGGGGCATAGGCTGCACCAGTGGATGACATCATGTGTGTGGGTAAGGGCCGGTGATCTGATTGGACATCTGCTGTTGAGCATTTGCCAATGCCTGGATGTTGTCATTTAGAGTACGGATAGCAGCCCTCTGAAGCCTCTGCCCTTCTCTGTTCTGCCATTCAGTACATGCCTGTGCCACCATTACAGTCTGGAACATGCGTCTGGTGACACCAGCTGCTGCGCTCTGTCCTGCAGGTGCATGTCTGCCAGAGGTCCTCCTACGAGCAGCACTGGCCACATGCCTGTGTGGCACATCTGCAGTCATTACACTGACACCATGGTGTGGAGACATACCTTCTGTAGCCACCACACATTCCTGTTCCAAGCTAACACACGCTGACTGTCCTTCGTCTATGGCCACTGGTGATGGGGTATGTGTTGGCATGAGAACTGTGTGTGGGCAAGAGGGGGACATAGCTGGGATGGCAACCACTGGCACAGATTCAGCCCCTGACAACCCTGCCTGTACCTCATGCATATGTTCATCACTGTTAGTATCTGTGGGGACACTAACATCAGATGGACCACAGGAGGGTAACGCACCTACATCACCTGTGAATGCAAAGAAAGACTCTACATTACAATACACACACACACACACATACACACACACACACACACACACACACACACACACACACACACACACACACACACACACACACACACACAGACACACACACACAGGCACACCATGCATGTGATTTGACAGACGGCATGCAGCATGCATGTGATACAGCAGACGGCATGCAGCTCAGACATTAATAGCGGTAGTTAGCATACCTCCCTGGGTTGCACACAACAGCAAGCAGGTGTCATATCAGTAGCCATGCAGTTCACACAATCATGGTAGTAAGCATGCATCCCTGTGATGCACCATGTGGACCATCACAGGTTAACAGTACACATGGCTGAAGTGACCTTGACATGTAATCTGCTGACGTGTGCATTGACATGCATACATGTCGGACACAATGGTGTCCTGACACATGTACAGCATTGTAATGGGTATCACATTGCAGTGTTGTCTGTATGCCCTACAGATAGAATGCATGTTTAGCAAATGTGCATGAGCATGGAAGGGTAGTGTGAGGCATCTACATTGCTATACAGTGTGAAGTACAGACACTGTGCCATTGTATGGCATCATGAGGCATCTATATTGCTATACAGTGTGTAATATGCACATATTGCATAGCCATAACTGCGTGCATACACATGACATAACTGTGGATTGTGACCCACGTTGCTGAGGTGTATACACACCAAACCATGCTGTGTCATGTGACAGGTCACTGGAAGACCTACAGATGACACCCCTGCACAACTACTACAGAGTCTTAGCTGCCTGGCAACCATGTCCACACATGGCAGACTTGTCAATACACCATGTCCCACATGACATTGATGTACCTCACACACGAGGTGCATGGCTGACGGTGAGGTCCTACAGCAGCAAGGGAAATGTACGGTATCTGTGGCCTGATGTGGTGTCAATGTCTGTGGAAGCTGTACAGGTGACTACTGTCATGCTATGACACAGTCATGATGTTCAACACATCTTATATGGTCGACTTACATGACACCTCCACTAGCTGGCTTTTAGGATGTCCAGTGTACCACATCAACTGTATAATCAGTCAACTAAGGCTATAGTTGGACCATGTGTGGACAATGTGCAACAGGGTGTATACACATCACATCTACTGTGTGGCTACATGTCTCTGGCCATCCCACATGGCCATGTGTGAACATGTGTTGGCCAAATGTTTGTGATGGCCATCTATCTCACATGTCTGTGTAGTCCCATATGACATACACCCATAGATGTCAGATATGTCACCGTCCACAGGGCTATGCAGACAACAGGTTATATGTTTGGTATGTGGGGTATGTATTATGGGATAGTGTGACAATATTGCAGCCAGAACACTACATGTCTGTGACATGTCAGATGGCACATCACAATGTGTGCACCCATTACAGGGGCATATAACACAATGGTGACTCCTGTGGGCTGCCCATATCCCAGCTCACTGTGTGGTACTGTTTGCGTACCACACATGTGTTGTTCCAATGTATAGTACATATGCCTACATTGAACAACACCTCCACCGTTGTATGCACAGCTGTCCACACATGTAGCAATGACAGATACTGTGGTTTCATGTCGGTGTTTCATTTCATTTGTATATATTGCACATGGGTAGCCAGTGTGAATGATGGGAGATGCAACCTGTATATCGTGACTGGACCATACATCATGTGTACATGTGTTAACTGGCCACATGGCGAATAGATATATGCATTAACATGCCTAATACTGATGACAGTCTCACCTGCAATGGACTGATGTCTGTGCGGCATGCCAGAGGTACCTGTATAGGGGTGACACAGCAGTTTGAACATTATCCATGACTATATGACAGCCACAGGGTGCACTGTGCATGTTAACACATTTGCCTGTACAATAGCATATAGTATGCACATGTGTGCATGTACAGGGTAGCATACTGTAGTATGAAGCATGTGTGTAAACATACCTTGCATATGATGTTACATTACATATTGTACAGTGACACATGCAACTAAACGGGATATAATAGTCATATGTGCAGTAGTGACTTACCATGCAACTCCAGGCTCATTGCTTGGGAGACACCCACCTCCATGATGGCAGCTAGTGTTTGTGGATGCTGTTCTGAGGGTGTCCCCAGGCTGGCCAGTAGCTCCTCGGTGTGTGTGAGTGGGGGCTGTCTTGGTGGCCCACCACCTGTTCCACCTTGTTCCCTGGCGATTGCAGTGGCACGCTGTTTCGCATGTCGTATCAAGTCCGTGCAGTGTCTGCGCACCTGTTGGTAGGTTCGGTTATGGCCACCCACATCATTAGCCCTCCTGCGAAGGTCCTGCCACAGGTCGTCACACCTCATAGTTCTCATGGAGGTACGGGATGAGGACATCATCCCCCTGGTGGCTGTACACTGGCAGGCGTGAATGAGGCATTATCTGGAAGACATGATGATGGTGACAGGTCACAGTATCACAGAGATGTACAGAGATACAGCGGCACATACATTTGTATTAAATTTAGTACATCTGCACAGTTATCTTTACAAATCATCATGACACTGACACGACTGACATGTTTGTGTCACACATGTAACACCCGTTATGCATTGGATATCATCACCATATATGTGTGTCGCCTCATTACATTGTTCATACTCCATGTGAATGCTGTCTTGATGTGGGCATGTCTGTTTGCCTGTACTGGTGTTCTTACCTTTCAGCACATGCCTGGATGTGTCCACAGTGATGCTGTTGACCTTGATGCTGTGTATATGTCACATATCGACACATACACTGCCTTAATGGACATGAGCAGTGACAATGCACACATACGGATGGAACCTTTACATGCATGTGTTTTGCCATATACATTTACACGGCACTGTACAGCAGTTCAACATCCTGCCACTGATCACCTGTGTTGCACATGTGATAGACATGGGACAATGGCTAGCCGGACGTCATTCGCAGGGATGGTTATCAACTATAGCATGTACGGGAATGGTTTCCTAGCTGTATCCGACAGCCATTTTGCCACCGCGAGGTGCATCAGTGCCACATTACTTATCCAGACAGTTAATAATACATCTACCATGCGGTCATCACACCATGTATGACAGAGATGACATGTGCAGCTTTGATGGACAGGGTTGCAGGATATGGCGGGAGTATGTATCATGTATGGCACAGGGATCTGTCCAGCATGTGGTGATCCTTATAGTAGGACGGTGGCTGTCCATGACATATGTCTTTCAGATCCGGATATGTACATGTAGCATGTCCAACATCACAGTGTAGCACATGTCTTTATGCAAGGTAGCCAGCATGTTGCATAGTGGAGGTGAGGATTGCGAAGGCTGGTATCAGCCATCCATGCATGGCCAATACCCCTTAAAGGTGATATGTGATCCAATATTGGTCATCAGAGTGCTGAGTATGCCTGTCCAATGATCTCCATGCTCATGGATGGCACCCTGTCATGACATGGGTGCCTCGTATGACTACCTAATAGGACTGGAGAAGTCAACAACTCAGGGAGGTGAACTGCACAGCACCATCCCTTACACAGTGTCCATAATGTTGACTGCTGCCTAGGTGGTAGTTAATGGGTACAGGGTTATTCACCTAGCAGTGACAATGCCATTATCAGCTGTCAGATTGTGCACATATGTCACACACCTCACCCACAAAGCCCATTCTATATGTTGTCCACAATACTGAGACAGCTATTGCTCCTAGATCATGGCCATTCACATCCTTACATACACAGATGCCTCCCATTTGTCTGTGTGGTATGGGCTACAATGAGGGGGGAGTACAAAACATTAACCCTGTTTTACTGTAGCTGCCACTGGTGTGATATGCACATGTCACTCTGACACCTTTTGTAGTGTTGATTCTGTCAACAGGCAACTGGTAGAACACTCCTGTGACATATGAAGGTACATCTAGTATACTCAGTGTAGCTGGAACATGGTATGGGTGATGATGTCCTATGACCTGTCACAGGTATGCTATGCAGTGTGAAATCATCCGCACTGTCATCTACTTCTGTACTGCTAACATCTATGTTGATAAAGGTTCATAGACTTGCAGACCATACTCAGCAGGGTAATAGGGCAGTGCCTCCAATTATGACTGTCTCCACTTGTGGGTTGTAGTGGGTTGATATTATCCAACACCTTATCTGTATTGCATATTCATGCTCAGCACTTGTTCAGAACTTGTGAGCACTTCATGAGCTACTAATTACTATAGCACCCATTCCAACTCATTTCTTACAAGTACACTGTCTGTCCTTACATTTCCAGCTTGCTTACAGTACAACAGCTGTTGTACACATGTAACTCACATATCTCGTGAGACATGGTTGAATATACAGGCATGTCCAACTGTCACATACCAGCGCTATTGCCTGTCTATATGATGAATATGGCGAACATGTGATAATAGAGCAATTGTCTAATGTACACAGTCAATGCTCACCTCCCAACATACGACACTACAGCCTGTGGGAGATGCACATATGTAGCCATGCTGGGGGATGGCGAACATGTGATAATAGAGCAATTGTCTAATGTACACAGTCAATGCTCACCTCCCAACATACGACACTACAGCCTGTGGGAGATGCACATATGTAGCCATGCTGGGGGTAATGCTCTCACCAACCCAGACTGTACCTGACATTCATGTGGGGACGTGTAACATTTGCAACACACCCCACTCATTACATAGTCTCACAAGATCTCCACCACCACAGGCCACACATAGTATGAGTACGACATTTGCAGAACCTCTCCATACTCTGTGTAGGCACCAGAGGCAGCCCCCATCATCAAACACAAACAACAATTACTTATAGCCCACAGACTCATATGTGCCCATCAACTACAGCCAATAGGGTGTTATAAAATACCCAACACACCAGTCATAGGTGACTCTGTAGGCAGTCACACTGATGTCCCACTCAGCAGGCTACACAAGGCGATAGTCGCTTACATCTAGCTGTCGGGTAACTGGTTCTGCAACATAACCTATGCACCCATGCCACACCTCACCAGGTACAATTTGACTGTCATTCTCCAAGTTAGTGTGACTGCTCTGAGATGTAACTTCCCAGACTACATGTGCAGGGACATGCAATAGCTCTCCGGTCTTGTAGCCCAGAAGGTGTCGGCCAAGCCCTGGGGAGCATTCTGCATTCATCCAGACTAGATACCACTGTACAACAACTGACTGTTTCACTTCAACAGTTGCCTATGCTTCTGCTGTCATTCCACATGCATCCGGTATCTGTCCGCTTTGAATGACATGGTCTACAAAACACGATGCTTTGGCACAGATGACCTGGAGTCATGTAACTCAATGCTTGACATCATCTCTGATGCATGCAGGCACGGCACTCCTTATAATAAACCACTTCAATATCTCTGCAGTGACTGGGACCTGCCTTAGGCTTCGCAGAGCACACCTGCACTGACAGGTTATACGCAGACCCCATCTTTCAGTCATGTAACCTGGACTGGAACACCCACGGCTGAGGTGTGTCCATATTTCACTATGTTGTACACACCTCCTGGCTGGTTACTTAGCATAGCACAATGCATCAGAGGTGATCCACGTGCAACTAACTGTGGCCAGAACTGCTATACACATTGTAACATGCTACGGATTCAACAACATACCCCACGGTTACCGGCCCTCATTTCTTGGTGTACTGGACAGTAGGGTTCAGACAGGTACTACTGATGTGCGACTGACACTACCCCACACTTAACTGGGATAGCTAATCATGTACCAACACATTAGGCCAACGCTGTCCAGGATTCATAACCTCCACTCGGCTGGATCAACCCATATACACCACCACCAAGACCAACAATAACCTAGACATGGACATTACCAACATGTCACTGGTGTTCCACACCAGTGGTTATCCTCTCATAGGTAGTTTCCGAACATATGCTAATCACCCTTGTTATCCACATCCCGGCACCACACCCTTCATGGCATACACAGTGCAAGATTAGTACAATGCCTACTACAGACGTCTTATGACAGCAGTAGTAAACGTCATGACACCCGTGCAGATGGACAATGCACATATAAATGCTGAAACATACCCCAGTGCACTTCATTAGCACTTACATGACTGCATGGATCATGCTATTCCAAACAGAGCCATGATGGTACCCACAAGATAACGGACGCCACTCTGCGGGTCCAGTTCCATGGACATAATGTACAACAAAAGGTGGAGGCTGTTGCAAAGTGGAGTACAATCCCATGGGTGGGGTAGCTCACTGGTCAGCCTCAGTAGGGCTCCGGGATCCCTTATCACATCCACCAAACCTAGCTACATAAACATTACTGCGACACATTCCAGGGTGTACCACAAAGCATTATGGAGGTATGTCAGTAGTCAATGGCAATACCCACATCTGCTCTGACATACGACGGTTACTCAGGAACATTACAGAACCGAGTGATGTTGGCAACATCCTGGTAGATGGGTTCAATGCTAACTTTACACGCTCTCACTCCCTACAGGGCCATAATCCATGCAGGAACATTGCTGGGTCCCTGCGGTCACAACTACACAGTTCCAACCTGCACTCTCTAAGGCCTGAAACACAGACTCCATGTGACCATCCAACATCGCAGGCTGTGATTTACACAAACCTCAGAACGACATGTCTCCCCACTTGACCACCAGATTCACTAATAGCCTTGTATCAGACACTGTGGCCCCTGAATGGCACACAGCAACAGTTATCACACTCTACACAGGTGGTGCCACAATGAACCAGAGGGCCTATTGCCCTATAAGCCTGACTGGACTGTTCTGCAAGGCTATGGGGCACATCATCATGGAAGTCATTCACAGAGACATTGGTGGGCTCCAGACCTTTGATGCCACCCAGGTTGGACTTGTTAGGGCCAGACCATGGCTCCTACACCTGGTGGACTCCTTTGATACAGTTACCAGGGTAGTTGATGATGGTAAGGGGGTCCACACAGCCTACATTGTCCTCTCATTGGCTTTCAGCACTGTTCTCCATTCTGGTATTGACAACATACACATCCACCTGCACATCAACCCCTACGTCTCAGGATGTTATGCAAAGTGGCTCACGGACAGGACCCACACAATGAGGGTAGCATACCATAGTACCTACTGTATTTCAGTTACACTTGGCATACCACAGTCCTCAGTCATAGGGCCCCTCATGTTTGGTATATGCTTCCCTGAGGTACAGGCTAGCACAGAGGGACTTTCCCTGACTAGGTTTCCAGACAACTGCATACAAGGTGCCATGATTGATCCACCAGCTGATACAGACTCCCTCCATAAGGGTGTCACTGTGACGGATACCTGATGTCGATAACATGGCCTCAAGCTGCATGAAACATGGTGCATGAACATCCCCTTTGGATTACACCAATCACCCACTGACTATCACATAGGTGGTAGTCCCCTACATACATGTGACATTATACGGGATCTTAGTACACATGTATGTAGCACCCACTCCTTTGATAACCATATTACCAATGTGGCCTGGATATCCTTCTATGTGGCCACCCTTATCTGTACTGGGTTTGTAGCTGGAACAAAGGCACCCATTGTACCTCTAAACTCCTGACGTATACACACATTCAAGGGTACAACAGCCCATTTAGGGTGTACCTTACAGAACAGCAACGGCTTTACATACCACAACATTAACACACCATGAGGATTATTGAGCTCCGAAGGTTGACGTATGCGACAGTACTACGGACACCACGACTGTACACATTTGCATACTGCATACTCAGGGGTGACCTCTGCTGAACATACAAGGCCCATGTCCACAACAATATTCATGGATATACTCCACATAAGTGAGATAAGTAAAAGCCACTGAGAGCAACATGGCTCATGGATATGTGCATAAACGCAACGATGAGTGGGATGTTCTTGAGGATTACATTCTCAAACCAGACACTCACCATGCTTTGGAACATGATTCCTATGTACATCACGCAGGGACACTCAGTAGCACTGTTTATGAGATACCTCACTTGGTGGATGGGAGACACATGTACGCCAGGGATCACTGCAGTGGCTGTACTGTGCAGAGGTGCAGGTAGCACATGGCTCTGCTGTTCACAGACAGGCACTACCCTAGAGAGGTGCCGCCGGTGTAAACACTGTAGTTGGGCTTACACATAGACTTGCCAGACAGCATAGTACCTCACTATGAACTTGTGAAGCTATTACATGTCCTTTGTGCATGGCTAATTGAGTAGCTCTTCCATTTTGATTAGCTATCATGCTGTTACAGTGTCCCGTGACTACAAGCCTTACATATCCTGTTACTGTGTATTGTACATGCCAATAGACGATACCTTTTGTCTGCATGATATAACTGTTATGCTGTGTAGAATATCTGACATATCTACCTACAATACTGTACATTACACATATTTTACATATTATCCCATAATGCAAAGCATACTTGCACAGCAGGACCACCTTAGGCATGTTATTGTCATTATAAGCCCATACACATGCCTACTGTGACAGTATATCAACATATACTATCCCCTGCTATGGCACGTACTTGTTGGACATACCCTACCACTGACGGAGGGGATGTGGAATTGTTCTGTTTAAAGCCCTCATGTAGCATCCCTTGTGGTGTCTGTGATGTTTACCTTGTGGCCCACAGCAGGACACACAATTTCTACAAGCATTACTATGCTCAGCAAGACATCACTACATAATATCTTTTCCCACTTTATGCATTGCGGACACTTTTAATTAATACAAAACAGGCTATACATACACTAACATACTGAGTGTTCTACATACCTTGTTAGCGTTCCAAACTTTTGTAAATATCTCTCTTACACCTTTACTGTTTAAACGGTTCAATGGTATGAGCATACGGTTTGAATGTCTGGCAAGTCATCCTTATATATGTCGATACCTGTAACATGTGGTTTCCTGCCGCCAGTTGGTGTTCCTGAGTAAATTATTACATGCACATCAGCTGTGCAGCTACTCCATTCGCCAATTACATGGCAACAGTGGGGTATAATTGAATTCTCCACTTGGGCATTGCCCTTTTGCCCTTCCTTCGGGGAGACAGCCTGTATGTGTTTTGTTGTGTGGAATTGCAACTGCTATTTTTAGAGACATGGATATTTTGGATTCATGTCCCCCGTGGATTGTGTGTGACGGCTAGAGTATGTGGTTCTACATGTGAGTGTACCTGTCATCTCAACCGTCTGATAAGGGACTATTGCAAACAAAACCTGTAACATTGGCGTCTGTTCCATTATACAACAGCTACGATTTCACATGGCGCCTTTACAAATGTGTCTCTCACAAGATATGTTAACGCTTCTGCAGATGTAATTGAGTGAGTGGATGTTTGTGATGTTATTACAGTCTGTATTGCTATTGTTTTGTGTGTGGGAGATATAGGTGGGTGTACATAGCATATACAGGTTTGTGGGGACTGCATTTCTACTTATTCCATATATGTGTGTGGCCTCCTTCCCTAATTGAAGACCTATCAGTTAGTAGACTGAAACTATGGTTGTTACGGGCTTATACATTGGGCCGTTGTTAATTGGTTTCTATATAGTATGCAGGTGAGGTTGATACTTCCATACCTCCAGAAATACAGTGATATGTAAAGGAATGTTACTAAATTACAGCTGTCCCGTGTATTTCTGTCACAGATATTTGCACTCATTGTAGTTGTGTTGGTGACTAAACCTCTTTGCATAGGTTGCCACCTTTTCAAATGGCCATAGTGGGACATTTGCAGGACACACATCGGTGTTTACAGTCTGACACATACCCACGGTCAGTACACAGGTTAGCACATACTTTTATCCTGAATACATACTTATTCTTGTAGCACTTTAGCTACTTATCATGTTTCATGTAACATTTACGTTTTTTAGATACAGGCATAACTATTTAATGCAACTATTACATAATATATGGGACATAATTATGTCCTACAATCTTGGACATTTGCCCTTTTTAATATTTTTTGTCAGGACACAACTGCCCAGGGAGGGGCTGTCCCTCTTAAAGTGGGACAGGTGGTAACCGTATGCCTACGGCCAGCTATAACCACACCTACCGTAATGATCTACCTCCAAGTTAGCACTAACAGACACACGATGCAAACACACACACACACATTACAGTCCCACGGAAACACACACGGCACCCTCAACACACACATACACTACGGCAATCACAAACACAGTTGAACACAGTACCTACGTGGAACGCAACACTGGCAGTGATAACTAAATGTCCCTTAATATCGTGATAATATTACATGCGGTTCTAGTGTTCCGGTACTGTGTTCTTTTGGTCTTTCAGCCTCGTGATTACGCGTGTCAGTATGTGACACATTCCATAGTTGGCAGTATCCTATTTATTTGTACCTCCATGGTTGTGTACATGTCATTGACCTATCTACATATTTGCAGATATAGGTGAATCCGTATATATCAACATATATCTCTCTATCACCCTTTCTATCTCTATTATGTATATGTATGTATACATATAGATATATATATAAATATATATATATATATATATATATATATATATATATATATATATATATATAAAAGAGAGAGTGACAGGCAGAATACACCTTTCATTGTGTACATGTCGGTGTATACTGTTACCTGGACTCCGCACGTTTGTGTTTGAACCTGTCACATTACACACCTGCTGTTGTTACATCTTGGGTAGCTTAATGTTAGGTGATTGTATACATGATTGCGTGTTCTACTCCTGGCAGTGGTCATTTTACCCTTCAGAGTAGGCACTATTAGTACAGGGGTGAATAATGCTGGTTTCACCTGTTCTGGACATCATTGACCGTGATCTGCGTGATATTCAGAGAAGCTTAGCCCTGTTTCGTGCATATCCGTATAGTCATATTTAAACTACGCTTACCAGCACTGGGCAATGCATATTCCCGCTAACATGTGCTAAACATGATCTGATGACCTGCATCCAACATGCATTATTCGTGCCTTTGGGATTACATTACATCCCTTGCAGGACGTGGGACCGGGAACATGCACGACAGTCACTGCATTTACCACTTGGGCATCTGGGATTTGTACACGTGTTATGGCGTTTTGTATGTGGACTATACTACAGCTGTTACTCCATACTGTGATCAAATGGGTAACTCAGTTAGTTTACATATGGATGAGACCTATTAATGGTATGTCCAAGTGATGTTTAATGGATGTTCTCCAGCATTGGGTATGTATGTCACAGTGAGCCACACACTATAATGTGCTACACCTTCACACAACCGTAGGTGGAGCATGCTGGGGTGACAGATACCTGTCATGGCTACACCCCATGCTTCACCACTACATCCATGATTACATTAAATGGAGCCCCTCATTAACGCACCAGGGAATCCATGCAGAGTGTGTGGGGAACAGTGATTACACACATGGATCCCGCAGTTGGCTCTGCTCCACTGAGCAACAATTGGTTACTCGATGTGGTGATGACAGCAGACACTGTTTGCCTCGATTGATGAATGGCCTCTGACAATTGGGCGTGTACCTACCGATGTACCTAGAAACCTATACACAAAGAACCAACATATGCTGATAGGTGCGTGTACTGTTCAGGTGTTGACATTCCTTGTTCCAATAGCTGTTGTGTGTACAATGGTTGAGGGCTGCCTATGTAGGATTCCCACAGTAGGCCACCTATACATTACAATTTACAGGTGATCGTGTGTGTGTGCCATCCATTTTACTGTGTGTGCAGATGGAGAGGTGTGTCAGTCCATAGGGGCCTACACTGTCAGAGCATGTGCTATACGTTCCCTCTTTGCCAAGGCATAGGCATATTGGGCATGCCCCCGTCTGCCTACTGGGGCTGGCACAGGGTGTTCGTGGTCTGAATCCCTCTGTGCCTGTGATGGCCTTGGCAATTGCGATGGGCTGTGAGGGCCTTCACCATTTTGTCCCCGCTGCAGCTGTTTCCGCAGGATCATATTATGTAGCATGGCACATACTATGAGGATGTGGGCACACATGCTTGGAGAGTACTGCAAGGCTCCACCAGATATGTCCAAGCAATGGAACCATGATTTCAGCATCCCGAACACACGCTCTATGATGATTCTGGTTTGTGCGTGTGCCTCATTATGGTGTTCTTGCATGGGTGTGCGTGCATTTCTGATGGAAGTCATCATCCACGGCTCCAGTGCATAGCCAGCATCCCCACAAGGTGGCCATGTGGGATGTCCCCCCTGACAAATACCTGATACAGCTGTGAGGCATGCCAGATGTGGGAGTCATGGTAGCTTCCAGGGCTACCAGCACACACATCCATGATAATGCCCTGGGCATTGCACACAACTTGGAAGTTGATGGAGTGGTATCCCTTGCGGTTTATGTAGCGCCTACCATGCTCACTGGGTGGTGACTTGATATGTATGTGCATGCAGTCTATTGCACCCAGTACCTTCGGGTAGTGTGCCACATGGTGGAAGAGATGCATATTGCTGGCCAACTCCTCCTGAGTTTGGGGGAAGTATATATGCTCATTGGCATGTGGTAACATGGCATCCAGGAACTGGTGTAGTACCCTGGATGCTGATGCCTGTGAGATCCCCATTATATCTCCAGTTGGCCTTTGAAAGGTACCTGTGGCTAGTATTCGCAAGCTTACACATACCTTCATGTCCACTGGGATGGGTTCCCCTTTGTTGTTTCTGGATCTCAGGTGTGGCTGGCACAACTCAACTATTTGCTGTAAGATGTCCCTGTCCACCCTGTAATGCTCTACTACCTCCAGATCATGTAGCCCCTGGTAGGTTACCCTTGGTCTGAACACTCTTCTCCTCCTCTGGGGCCTGCAGTGGTTGTCAGCATCATCCTCCACAACACCGTCAGTGTCTAACACATGGTGATGAATCACAGCTATGGCAGCTCCCAACATGTACATTGTAAAAGTTCCCCATATGTTTACACCTATGGTGCAGTGTTTGGGAATACACAGGTGTGTGTGGGGTGCTTTCACACTTTATACTATTGTGCTGTGAACACAGATGATATCATAGGATGTGTATGTATGATCGTAGCTACAGGGTATCTTATGTGTTTTACGACAGAAACTACTATTGTGATGCCTTTGGTGTTGAATTACATTTGGCTGCCGTGGATTACCTCTTGCCCTTCCCTTTACATTTCTTAACGTTTCACCTCCCATTTTCTAGCATACATCCAGCAGCCTGCTTTCATTTGTACTTTCCTACACCTGGCTTATCTTGCGTAATGTGTTCTATGGCCTGTCTACTGCAGGTTTGTTTTGCTCTGCTATGACAGTTCTCTTTTCTTTGCAATCTGACACCTCCCCTATCCTGTTTTGCAGGTTTCTGCAAGCAGACTTGTCAGCTGCCGTCGATTGCCCGCTGTGAGTTAATAGGTGTTAATTGCTCAGTTGTACTCCAATTACCCTACTGCAGCATTTCCTTATTTTCTTCCCCTGACCTTCCTGTTTGAGCTATGGTGCATGGCGCGTGCATCCACTTACTGGGTTTCGGGCATGTTTTCCTCCCCGTACACATGCACTTTTGGGCACCATATGTGCTCTCAGCTAAACGATGCTATACCTACCTCCCCACCCCTGTCCTGCGGCTTTGCTTAGTAACAGCCAGGCCAGATTTGCATTGCTCCAATGTGCTTACAGCTACGGTGGCACACCCCACTGCTGATGTCATGTATACCTCTAAGCCACTCCTCAGTGTTGTAGTGCTGCGCCGTACGGTACATCCTTAGACCAGCGGGAAGTTTGCGATTCACTATTACCTGCCTCATTTGCATAGCATTGACTACTAATTCCTAGTTACCGTGCCGAACACTGTCACAGACTCTTAGCAACCCTTGCAGCTTGGTTGTGGTGTACCATGCATACCATTGAGTATTATGGTGAAATCATGATTTGTATTACATTGCGATTTTATGACATTTGTATATATTTCCTTTGTGTTCCCATTTGCGCACACATGCCCTGCAGTTGTACTTTGCGATACTGTGGACATGACATTAAATGTTGTTTTTTAGGTGTTGTGCATCTTTTCTTATGCCACTGGCTGTATATTTAGCCATTGGCATATGTTAACTTTGTAATATATGAGTCTGGTCCACTTTCATAGCTCCGATGTTCTGTTTGGAAAAATGTAAACCGTGTTTTTTGGTTTACATTTCTGTGGGCTTACGCTATACCTGCACCACTTCATGAATCGCTATGTACCTTCATTTGCATGGTGCGGTACTGCACATGGGGTGATTAGCATACCTAAGCCGAGGGCTGCGCAGATCTGGCGTACGCCGGTAGTGCACGTGGAATTGGATCGTACCTGAATCGCTCGGTGGCCATGTTTGGCATTATACCGCCTACGCTATGACTGCGCCTGGCGCAAGCTTCATGAATCCTGGGGACTGTGTATTTCTGCACCTATATCAGTTTTGTGACCCTTAGATTTTAACATACTGTTTTATGAGTGAAACTCCACCCACTTTTTTACCATAGCCATTTCTTTAGTTGACATCATTTAACTTTTCAGTAGTACTGAATGCTGCAACAATTTATTATTACTGTCTACAATTTTTTTGGATAAATAGTAAACTGTAAATGCATCAAAATGGATGCCATACAGCCCTATGATATATAGTACTGTCATTAATTCGGCTTGTTAGGCTGACTGTAATCTGAGCTGATATGCTTGGCAAACTGCCATTTCCATGTACATATACAGTCTGAAACTGATTACATAATGTACTCTTTTATACATAGGATCTGAAATTTTAACTGTGGTGTCACTTTTACAATGTAACATTGACTTTAAATTTTACATTCTGTAAACTAGAAAACATTATTTTGTCTGTCTATATTATGATATTGTTTATGCATTGCAACTCTTTAATACCAAGCTTTTAACTAATGACTGCTAAACAAAAGTATAATACAAAAAAAAATTTGCCAGCTGTAACTGCAAACCCTTTATTCTGCTAATTAATTTGACTATTAGTTCTGATATACCTCAAAACAGAGAGGCATATGGTTACCCTTTTTTCCTAACTGACCACACACAATATTTCTTTCTGAGCACTTCAGCTGTCAGCTGAACTGGAATTTATTCTATTTTTAACCCATAAATCTACATGTTTCTGTCATAACCAATTCTTTAAAATCTGTACATTTGCACATATCTCTTTACTGAAGTCTAAACCAGTATATACAGAGCTTTTATACTTTGAACTGTTAGCTGCCATAATCTATGACTTTTTAAATTCTGATAAGACCACACTTCTATCTTTCCTGTGTGTAACTGAAATTTATTTGTCTGTAAACAATGAAATAACCTTAAACAATGACAGATTAATGCTCTGATCTTTACAGATAGCTATGGAATGTATTTTTTTACTTAGCACTGAAGTATGTTCTGTTACAAAATCTGCACTTTGATTCCTCTTATCTCTCTTCAGTGCAAACATTGTACTTGATTCTGAAAATAAGACACTAGAAGTAGTGTGAACTTGAAACATTGCTTGCATGTTATGTATTTGACTGTGTTGACATTTGTAATACTGCAACATGCTTCTTTATTCTGAATTGTATGTATTATATTCTGAACATTTGTACATGAAACTATACCACAAATGAAATTATTATGTTGAATTGCATGTGCTGAAGGAAGCATGTATGTTCAAAATGGAGATCGTACTAACTTCTGAGTCATTAGCATGCATCTGTGATTTAAACCTTTTGTGTTTAGACATATTTAACATTTTTGAACTAATAACCTTTAAGAGAACATTTTTAAACTTTAACCAAAAATGTACTGATGTTTTAACTGTGGCAGTATTACTTGACATGTTTACGATCAAATAACTTCAAATGATTAATTAAAACTTTTTTGAACTGTTAACTAAAAGGTGCATATAAAGTCTTACATAACTTTATGGTTTTGGAAGAAATGTGAGCCGTTGTCTGTAGTTTATTAACCTTTTCCTTCCTTCTGGACTGTGTGACATCATGCTGGAAACATGAACGTTTGTGGAGATAGCTGTTAACTGGATAATGTCTTTATGTTCTGAATGGACACTGCTTTGATTTAACACTGGTTTGCTGAAGTTGTGTGAGGCTTTTCTAAAGTAAACACTGGTGCTGTGCACTTTGGCTGTCTGTTTTCTGCATGAAGTAATGCTGTTTTAATGAAAAAATGTCATGAAGTAATTTTCAGTTTATTCTGTATAGAGTTCACAGCTCTATTTATGGAAAACACTGGTATGCTGCTGAAAAGTCTGTTATGAAAAATTTGCTGTGTCAAAGGAAAAATATAATTTAAAAATTATCAAAACACGGTAGGTTCAGGTTAAGGCACTTTAATCTTGCAGCAAGGAGACAAAAACGTGCTAATACAGAGTTTGTCTAACTAGAAACAGGAAATGCTTACATTTTTATACACTTTCTAATAAGACATTGCCTACCAAGCTGACGTAGTGAATCACAAGTTTTGTCATCATCATTTACTAATAATTGCTTTCATAAAATTCTGCTGATTTATCAATTTTTGTGAGAAACTTCCTAAGGAAAACAACGTGGCCTTGGCTACCACCGTTTAGATACATGCAATGTTACCATTCAAGGTACTATGGCTAATTCAAGCACAAAGCAAGCAGTTAATTTCTCTAACAATCCTTTGTCTACACTATCTCTAAACTTCTGCAGCTGCACATGTTTTCATACTTTGAACAGAGCTGATTGTTTAAAATCATTACATTTACAGGATATAGCATTGTTCATTCATTCTCTCCTGACCTAGCAGATAACCACCTGCTTCTCAAGTACATTTCCAAAAGGCATAAACATGAATATTGCTGTGCTAGCAATTACTAGGTCAGAGGGCATCTTGCAAGTTTCAGAAAGCACACTGCAGTTTCAAAAAGCATCTTTTCAGTCTCATATGAAACTCAACTATATATAAAACAGTGCATATAAAATAGAATGAAAAACGTGTTAACTTATTTGGTTTCTAATTAGCATTAAGCATACACACATTAATACATATTTTCCTGACATTTCCCCCCTGTTAATACTTTTTAATTCTATTTTCAAAAAGAATAAACAGTTTGCTTCTTTTCCTAACCTGTTCCATTCAGGATTTGCAGTTAAGAAAGTCATTCAGTTTAAAACTTTATGAAAGTGTTTCACATTCTAACAGTTCTTCAAATTCAGTACTTTGGTACATAGTCTCAGAAACTGATATATCTATAAATTATTTGATTAATTTTTTTCATGCAGGGGATACCACAACAAATACAAGCTCCTATCAGGAGCAAACCCACACAAATGGCAATCAAGATGTTCATTAGGATGGAACCCCACCCCCCAAACAAATTCTGGAAAAAGTCCGTCAGAGGGTTTGGGCCTGGCTTGGTCATGGCCGACACTTGCTGTATCACCTCAAGGTGGTCATTTATTTCATGCTGATGATCTGGTATATACACACAGCATTCTTCTTTGATTAAAGCGCATGTACCACCCCTCACCGCTAGGGTGAACTCAAGAGCCATTCGGTTCTGGAGCACTACAGTTCTGATAGCATTCAGTTCATCAGTTATCAGTTCAAGAGCAGAGAAAGTTGCATTACTCATTACTTTGAGAAGTTTAGGCAGTTTTCACAGCTCCCAAATCGATTTAACTGTGCCATATGCAGGTAATATGCCTGCCCACGATATGACAGCATCACTCAAGTCCATGTGCATCAGTTTGGTACCCACAGTATGATGGTCTTTCCAGCCCGCCTTGATCTGTCCCACTGGATTTTCAGGCTTTTTAACAGCTTTTTTGGCCACATCTTGGGTGTTTCAAATATTTCCCTGAGGCAAGACTGCAGTGTGTCATATGTCCAGGACCAGGTACCCCAAAAAACAACTGCCGGACCAATTCTCAGGTAACCATTTATATGCTTTTTTACCACACACAAAATAACAATCCTCTACCTTAGTAGTTACTTTGTTACAAAATGGCTGCCCTGCATGAAACATTTTCCCATCTATTACAGATAACTGTTTAAAAAGTACAGGATTACGTTGCACTTGGTCAATAGTCTTATGCATGGACTCAAGAAATGAGTCACAATTTGAACTACAGGTTCCACCCATTTTGTTTGCTTTAGTATAACATTTATAATGTACAGTCACATTACACTTGCTCCAACCCACTTGAATTGTGTCATTCTTATAAAAACATACAATTCCCTTTTGTGTCACAGGCAAATACAGTGCTACCTTATCATATGCTTTAATAGATACTGTGTCATAAACCAGATTTTCCCAGGTCTCGTAGACCCCTAGGGGGATAGCAGTCATTAATAACCCCCCGTATGCTGTTGGTATGGCTGTGCAGATCCAGCAGTTTGAAACATTAAAAGTCTCAGCATACACACGTGTAATTGCCTGATAAGTGTTAAAGTTTGGGTGCCAGTCTATGTTCGGTTCATCACATTTAATCAGTTCAACTTTTGTGGCAGGAAAAAGGAAAGGCCATAACAAAAAGAACAATGTTATCAGTATGGCTACCAGAATAATCATGCAAGTTTTCTGTGGTTGTTCAGTGTCTCTATTTGCTCTATACCTGGTCATTTTGTTCTCGTTGTACAACAGTAACAAGGTTTTTGTCCAGTTTAAAGTTCTTAACCAGTTTACAGTGTGTCAAATGAATCCAGGATGCTCGCTCCGCGATCTTGACTGCAGTTGGTGTCGACAGTAGTACCTGGTATGGCCCTTCCCACTTCGGAGAACTCCAGTTTTTTCTCTTCACTATCTTCACCCAGACCCAGGTGCCTGGGGCTACTGCTGCTTCCGATGGTTTCATTTGCTCTTTATCTGAAACAGAATTTAACTGCAAAAGTTTGTTATTCAAAAATCGCCTCATATACCCTGCAAGTGAACTGTCAGCCTCCTGCTCTGCAGACATGAGAGGTTTCCATTGAGGTGTATAATATGCCCTCCCAAACAGAACTTCAAAAGGAGTTAACCCTTTTGCATTTGGAACAGTTCTCATGCTCAACAGTGACAGAGGTAAACAGTGCACCCAGTTCTTTTGTGTCTCACTAATCAATTTTCTAAGTTTATTCTTCAACACCCCATTATGCCTCTCTACTAATCCTGCAGATTGGGGGTGGTATGCACAATGGTTTTTCAACGATATCCCAAAATAGTGACTAAGTTGTTGTATAGTTTGATTTACAAAGTGTGCGCCATTGTCACTATAAATCTTTTCCGGTATGCCAAATCTAGGAATAATTTCTTTAACAAGGACTTTTGCAACAGTAGCTGCATCTGGATTTTTAGTTGGAAAAGCTTCCACCCATTTGGAAAACATATCTATAATGACAAGGCAGTACTTCTTATTTTCGCATTTGTTCAGTTCTATAAAATCCATACAAATAGTATGAAACGGATATTGTGGTATAGGGAAACTCCCTTGCTTAGGTTTCAATGCCCCTTGTGCATGATGCTTGTTACAAACATGGCATGCTGCACAAAAACTTTTTGTGTAATTAGTAAATCCATACATCATAAACACTCAATTCACTAACTGTACCATCCCCCCTGTTGAGACATGGCTCTGCCCATGGCTCAACAAAGCTGCATATCTAAACAAGTTAGATGGTAAGATTGGTTTCTTTTCTTTGGAGATGTACAGTCCCTTTTCAAGGATTGCTCCTCGTTTTATCCACTTTTGTTTTTCTACATTTGTAGTAAGTGTCTGCATTGTTTTTAACATTTCTAAACCTAAACTCTCAGATGGTTGTAATTCCTCACTCAAAAGAAAAACTTCTGAAGCTGAAGCTGCTTGTTTTGCAGCTGTATCAGCCCTCGCATTACCATTTGAAATTCTATCCTGTTGCTTGGTATGAGCTACGCATTTGCAAATAGCTACTTTCTGAGGTAACTGAATAGAGTCTAACAGATCTAAAATAAATTGCGCATGGTTAATTGGTTTACCAGTAGATGTTATCATTCCTCTATTTTTCCACTGCTGCGCAAAAACGTGTACAGTAGAAAAAGCATACTGACTGTCAGTAAAAATGTTCACTTTCTTACCTTTTGCTAAGGTACATGCCCTCATCAAGGCAATCAATTCTGTTGCTTGTGCAGATAAGTTGTGTGATAAAGACTTCGCTTCTAAAATCTCAGTATCAGAAACTACTGCATACCCCACTAGATTCTGTCCTGTAGGACCCCTTCTGCATGAGCCGTCCACATAGTATGTCACCTCAGCATCATCCAAGGGAACATCTGTAAGGTCTTTTCTAGGTAGTGTCTTTTGCTCAATCTCTTGCAGGCAGCAGTGTGGTTTGCCATCTACAGGGGTTGGGAGCATGGTTGACGGATTCAAAGTTGTGCATCGTTCAATTGTCATATGAGGTTGGCTCAACAGTATAGTCATACAGGAAAGATGTCTAGCAGGAGAAAGATATGCTACTTTTTCTTGCAGTAAAATAATCGCGACTGCATGAGGCACTCTCAATGTGAGAGGGTGGAACAATACTACTGAGGCTGAAGCCTGCACTGTCATTGCAGCTGCGACTACTGCTTGTACACAGTGGGGCAAGGATCGCGCCACTGGGTCTAACTGTGATGAATAGTAAGCTATGGGGCGTTGTTTGTCCCCATGCTGTTGTGTTAACACTGATGTCATATAACCTTGCTTACAGTCTACAGTTTGGAACAATCGCTTGTGATAGTTTGGTAATCCTAAAACTAAGGAAGAAGCTATCAGTTGTTTCAGTTTGCAGAAAGCTGATTCTGCTTCTGGTGTCCACTGTAATGAGTCCTGTGCTGCCATCGGCTTTTTGAATATCAAATTAGTCAGCAGAGCAGACTCCAAGGCATAGTTTGGTATCCAACTCCAACAAAAGTTAGTAGTTCCCAGGAAGGACATAATTTCCTTCTTGGTAGTTGGTCTAGGTGCTTGTAATATTGCTGTTTTTCTGTCTTCATCTAATATTCTGACTTCTTTGGATATTACATATCCCAGGTATTTTACCTGTTTTTTCTAAAGTTGCAGTTTGTTTTTGTTTACCTTGTGTCCTTGAGTAGCTAAAAATTGTAATAATGCTATGGTATCCTCTCTGCATTCTTGCTGGGTGGGGGCTGCCAGCAGAATATCATCTACATAAAGTAAAATCTGACTACCTTTCGGTGGGATAAATCCCGCCAGGTTACTTGCCATTTCTTGTGCGAATATCGTTGGAATTTCACAATATCCCTGTGGTAGTCTCATATATGTATACCGTTTCCCCTGAAATGTAAATGCAAACCAATGTTGGCTGTCTGGGTGTATCGGTATCGAGAAAAATGCATTGCTAATATCTACCACAGAAAAATACTTCTGTTGAGGTTTCAAATCATTCAATAAAGTGTGTGGATCTGGCACCGTTGGTGCCCTAGGTATAACTGCGTCATTCACAGCTTGTAAATCTTGGACCATACGCCATTCCCCATTTGCTTTCCTAACAGGAAATAAGGGTGTATTACATGGTGAATCAGGAGATTCTATTAAGACCCCTTCCTTAAGTAAGGCTGCTATTATAGGTTTGATTCCTATTTCTGTCTTTTTTGAGGTCTAAATACTGATTTTGGCGTAATAGTAACTGGTCCTGCTGTACGAATACATCTGATTTCCCTGTTGACCAGAGAGACTCTGGTATGTCTCGTAAGGCTATTTCCTCTTCCTCTAGTAAGAGTGCTACTCAGCTATCCTCACTTGCCTGTGAGTGCACAGCTAGTTGTGTCTGTGTTATTCAATTCAATTTCTGCTTCTGTACTCCTTGTTCAGAGAGTTCTAACTCTGTCTGTTTTTCCCACCTTGTGACTTTTTCTCCTAGGTCTGCCCACTTCAAATTTCTATCTTTAGTTAAGCTTACATGTGGTAATCGATTAGATTTGTAAAGTGCTAAGAATTCCTGGGGCAATGAACAGCTTACTAAACTGTTTCCTTCTGTGTCTCAGTACAAATTTTGCAATACTAACCTATTAGCATGGTTTCTAAACAATTCTTGCTCATATTCTTTATCAGGTCCTGGTCTGTTGCAGTAAAATAGAGTACAATGCAACAAATGCTGTTTATCAATGTCAAGGGAGGGGGATTTACTGATGGCTACGTTCATCAGTTCTTCGGTTACTGCCCCTGGACCAGTCGTAACTAAGTCCTGGCTATACCAATAAAATGTTTCACCCTCTGGTCGCACAACAAAAGTATCCATTTGTCGCTGTGCTTCCATACCCTGCATAGTTGGAACTACGGCTATGCCAAATATCTGCATTAAGTCTCTGCCCAAGAGATTCACTGGGCATTTTGCAGAAACAACAATTTTGCTTTTCTGGGTCATCCCTGAAACAGGGTCAGTTATCGCTATGTTGTGGGAGAGTGGCTCCCGATACAGCTGTCCATTAGCTGCTTTCACTAATATGTAGTCTAGTGATTCTGAATTTTCTGGTAGTTTGGAAGGATGTATCAGGGTCCGTGAAGCCCCTGAGTCACACAGAAATTTGACTTCCCTCCCCTCTACCAGAAGCATAACTTCCGGTTTTGTGTCTGCTAAGTAGAGCTCTAAGCTCAATAATGCTAAGTCTAAAATTTCATTTTCTTCATCATTTATGAATTCATGTACATCCTTTATCCCTTCTGTCACATCCTCTACCCTTGCTACCACATTTGCATTTGTCTTTTCCTGTTCATTCTTATCCAGTGATTCTTGACTATCATATAGTCATTCCTCACCCTCCTTATCTTCCGTGGTTACCTTCTTATTTAGCCTGCAATCCCTTGCCAAATGTCCCTTTTTCCCGCATTTGAAACATTCACCCCTTTTCTTTCTCTCTTCAAAGTCTTCTGATTGTTTATCAGATTGTTTGTTTCCCTGGGCATTTTTCTTACCCTTCTTCCCAGTTTGCACTACAAAGACTTCTGACCCGTCTTCTACTGCAAATACTTGAGTTTTCTTTTTCTTTTTGCTATTAAAATGCCTTTCGGCATGTCTTGCATATTCAAGTAATGACTGCAGTCTACTTGTACGATGATCTACCATGTGCTTTGTAATAAAACTGCTAATGGGAGCTATACTGCCTTTTAAGAATGCATTCTTTAGCTGTTGCTCATATGGGGAATCATGTGTTTGATCTTCAGGTACCTGCATTCCACAATGGTTATTAAAACATTCTAATAATCTGGCATAATATCTATCAACAGTTTCATCTTCTTGTTGTATGCATTGATTAATGCAAGTCCAATCAGCCCTAGGCTTCCATTTCTCAGAGATTCGGTCCATCAGACCTTTCACTCTGTTGTCCAGTTCTGCATTACTATGTGGGAGTGGTCTAAGCTCTGCATCACAGGGATTCCAGTTGCCACTGATCATGTGCCAGTCTGGACCTACAATTTGTCTAACTACTTTTTCTACTTCTTCTCCATTCAAATGGTAACTTAACCTCATGCCCTGTAAGTCTTCTAAGAATTTTCTAAAATTAACTTTTGGATGGGGAATTCCCTTTGTGGCTTTCCGGATGTCTTCCGGTGTCCACGGTCTACATACTAGAAGAGTTGGATCCTGTCCTGCCTGTCCTGCCTTTGGATTTGGTACTTCTATGAGTGGACATATCTCTTCCTCACTCATAGCTTGTGAATTTCTATTTATTTCATATAATTCAATATCCCCTCTCAAGTTGCGTGTTCGAGACCTGGTCTCGATAGGATCTCTGACAAACGGTTTTGATTTTGCAGGAACAGCTGGGTATAGCGGAGGTGGATCAGCTTGTCCACTTGCTTCATATTCCGGTAAAGGATGCGGAGGGGGCGGAGGAGGGGCTGTCACTATTACCAAGTTATTATCTTCTTTATCTAAGAACATTGCTTTTGAATTTTTAATCTTTTGTTCCCTGTGATTTGCTTCCTCAAGCCACCTGTGTGCCTGAGGGACTCCTAATTGCCGTTGCTTTTTTAGCTGACCTTTCGTGTCTGTTTTAAGTTGTCTAACAAGTTTAATAAGTGAATATTTATCTAAATTACCATCAAATTTGTATTTATCAACCCATTTTGTATAATACTTAACATTATCGGCACGCTGTAATTGCATATATTTTGCATCTTCGGTTAGGGGCAGGTCTCGGGAACTTTTCGTGCACTGATTTCCCATGTTGCCTTAGCTAAGCTAAAAATTGTTACATAACCCTTCTTATCACGTGGTACCATGATTTTACACCTTTTCACAGTTTATCTAGAATAACTGTCTACCTATTCTGTTTCCCTGATCTATGACAAGACAGCAATCTTTTTGTCCCTGATATGCACATGCAAATCTCCCTGACAAAACAATACTGTAACAAGTCCCTGATCTAAAACAGAAAAAAGGTAAATTCCTCCTTACCTGACCCTCTGTGAGTTGATCCACCGGAACGTTGACTCATCCTCCAATCCCAGATCAGAAACAGTGGCTGGCCTCTTTCGAATGACAATTCAGTCGGAGGTCTTTCAAAACAGAAGGGCTGATGTGGCCACTTCTCCGTACGGGTACGTGCCACCGGGCCCAATTCTGACCTGGGCTTAGAGTGAGAGGTACTTTCCGGTCCGAAGGACCAAAATGTCAAAGGAAAAATATACTTTAAAAATGATCAAAACACGGTAGGCTTGCAGCAAGGAGACAAAAAAGTGCTAATACAGAGTTTGTCTAACTAGAAACAGGAAATGCTTACATTTTTATACACTTTCTAATAAGACATTGCCTACCAAGCTGACGTAGTGAATCACAAGTTTTGTCAACATCATTTACTAATAATTGCTTTCATAAAATTCTGCTGATTTATCAATTTTTGTGAGAAACTTCCTAAGGAAAACAACATGGCCTTGGCTACCACTGGTTAGATACATGCAATGTTACCATTCAAGGTACTATGGCTAATTCAAGCACAAAGCAAGCAGTTAATTTCTCTAACAATCCTTTGTCTACACTATCTCTAAACTTCTGCAGCTGCACATGTTTTCATACTTCGAACAGAGCTGATTGTTTAAAATCATTACATTTACAGGATATAGCATTGTTCATTCAGTCTCTCCTGACCTAGCAGATAACCACCTGCTTCTCAAGTACATTTCCAAAAGGCATAAACATGAATATTGCTGTGCTAGCAATTACTAGGTCAGAGGGCATCTTGCAAGTTTCAGAAAGCACACTGCAGTTTCAAAAAGCATCTTTTCAGTCTCATATGAAACTCAACTATATATAAAACAGTGCATATAAAATAGAATGAAAAATGTGTTAACTTATTTGGTTTCTAATTAGCATTAAGCATACACACATTAATACATATTTTCCTGACAGCTGTCACTGTAAACTGTTAATGAAACCTTGAATTTAAGCTGGCTGTTGCAGTAAAACTGTACTTGACAAAAATTACTTAATGCAGCTGTTTTTTTTTTTTTGTTGTTGATAAGGTTGTTTTACTCTGTAGAACACATGTAGCTAAACAAAACAGGGAGTACTGCACTTGAATGAAAACACTGATAGAACACATGTAGTGAGACCAAGTCTGGAAATGAAGATACTTTTACTGAATGGGTGGTCTGTAGTACCATAATTACCTTTACTGGGGCCTTCTCAGTTGAAAAGCTTCTGGAGTACTGAAGTACGTTTGCTGTATAAACAGTCACTGTGAACTGAAGAAAATAATCTGCACTGGAAACTGGATGTGAAAAGGTTCAGCTGCTTGGTGGATTGCAATATATCTCTCCCCAGACAGTAGGCTTGTGTGGGCGCCATTGTAAGAATTGATAATACTGTACTGTACCATAATTATCTGGAAAAACTGTATGCAATGAGACTCAGAAACAGTCTTAATTACACAAGCTCATGCTGAACAGGTACCAGTCTCTCTTTTATGGAACAAGTCTTGTACAATTTTCAGAACACTGTAGTTCATTTAATAAGGCTTTATTAGAACCTTACAATATCTGAACACTGTCTTCATTAACAGTACTGATAAACAATTCAAGTTGCTGCATGTCATATTCTGATTGTTCTGAACAACGTAAACTGTGTGTGTATATATATATATATATATATATATATATATATATATATATATATATATATATATATTTAGTCTCTAGATAACTTGTTTTCTGTGCTCAGGCTCGAGTGTTTGACATCTTCTCTAAAGCAACAGGTCAAATGAACTTACTAACCTTAAATTAACTGCTACCCTGAACACAACATATTATATTGCTTCAGTCCATAAATGTATTTACTTTTCTAGCCTTGGTCTCAAGCATTGTCCTGTATGTGCAAAGAACATTCTGTAGCTGACAAGATTGTATCTTTTCCTTGAGAAGAAAACATTCTGTCTGAATACTTTATGCTTATCTTTTCTTTTTAATAAATTGTCTTCCATGCTTGGCCAGCAAGGTTATTTTCCTTACTGCTAAACTGTCTTTTATGCATAAATGAAACAATTTATTTTACCCTTTAGCCTGTTGTCTAGTAACTACTTTAAAATGGAAATCCCTAATCTAACAGTTGCCCCTGATGTCCCTAACAAAAGTCTGCTGGGACCTACTCCTATAGTTACTTTACATTTATATTGCTAAATACTTTATTTAGGTTTATGCTACTTGACTTATAATTTGAAAATTAAAAAAATTATTTGGTAAAGCTACCATTTTAATTTTGACCACTAGGTGTCACTTGAGCATTTATGGCCTGTTTGTATTGAAGTTTCTTAACTCTATGATTTGATTTTTATATATTTAAAACTAGTGCCTTATTTAACCCAATTGCAGTTCATGTGGTCACTGTTTTTACCCTTGCAGGCTTTTCCTGTTTTCCCAGTACACGAGTGAATGTGCTGAGTTAGTATATTTGAATAAAGGAGGTAGGGGGCGGTTTTATTCCCCAGAATAAATATTATCTGTTTATTGCACAGAACATTTTTAAGTGATTTGTTTTGTTGATTTATTTTTATTTTTTTATTTTTATTTTTATTTTACATTTTATTTTACATTTCAGCTGTGGCGACCCCTAACCGGGAAAAGCCGAAAGACATAACATTTAATGATTCACCAGTTAGTGATGTGGACAGTTTAGAGTTGATGATTATGTGAGTATGTTACTGATCATTTTCAATGATTCCTGGCAAATCACTTCATTGCAGTAAACCAATTTTGCAAGGTAAAGGCTCTGTCATAAGATGACACAAGCCCTCTACAAAAAAAAAACCCTACAGTTGACTTGATATTGATTTCATGCCTAAGCAGTATGGTCCTTCACTATATCCTGTAAATTAGCATGGGTATTGTACACTATATAGGCACAGCAAAACTTCCGATGTAGATACTTCATAATACACAGTAAAGTGTTAATAATTCCAATGTGAAATGTCACATAGCGTTCCCCATTTTTCTTGTGTGCGTTTTCCCACTGTCCTGCTGGCCATCTTGCCTCCCATCAACCATGCCAGTTCGTCCTTCTATCTTAACGATTCACAGTGAAAGCATAAGCTGGCTGTGAGAGGTTATCATACAGATAGCATCAGCAGTGATTTTCTTTTTGCTCTTTTTGGTATCCTGGTAAACAGGACACATTTATTTAGCACGAATGAAATAGCCAGCAGAAATGGTGGAATGTAAAATAATTTAATAAAGACAAAGATAGAGGGTGGCATGCCCTACTCTCTACAATATCCAAACCGGTTTCGGCTACAATAGCCTTCTTCAGTGGAAATGAAACACAATCACATGTCTAAGTGTATATATGACAACATAAAGGCAGTACATTGGTTAATTAAAGTTGGTCATTAAGACCAGGTGGAATTAAAGCCCCTAATTTGATGATCCATTTGCGTTCCTTGAAATTCAGTAAATGAATTTGGCTAATTGCAACACGGAGTGGGTCATTTACTTAGCCACTTGTACATGCTCATCATTTTATGTTGGACAGATGTCCAGACCTTTCCGTATTAGGACTGGGGAACACCTTAGTGACATTAGGAATAAACGCAGTAATAATGCTTTATATAAACATGTTGCCAAACATAATTCTGCTCTTTTTCAATTTATTGTTATTGACTGTATTGCAGGCAAATGTAGGAACAAGCTGGGTTGGCATAATTTACTGAATTTCACCAATGTACTGCCTTTATGTTGTTATATATATATATATATATATATATATATATATATATATATATATATATATATACACTTATACATGTGATTGTGTTTCATTTCCACTGAAGAAGGCTATTGTAGCCGAAACCGGTTTGGATATTGTAGATAGTAGGGCATCCCACCCTCTATCATTGTATTTCCACCATTTCTGTTGGCTATTTCATTCATGCATCATTGATTTCTTCAGCCAAGCAGTTGCCATACGTGCACCACTACGTTGTTTCCTGGTCACATTTATTTAGGCCTAATCCTTCTCATGGATAGGAGACAGATTATCTAAATCATCACATTCACCAGAATGCTCTTCCCTGATTTGAGTGCATGCTGCCAAGTACTTGTAAGGAGAGCTGAAGTCGAAGGTGCTTCATAGTGAAATGTCTACCACTGGGACAGTATCTTGCAGCATCAGCCATGTTCTGTGGGGTTGTGATACTAAACAGCCACACCCTGCCCTGTCTTTCCCAAGGCAAGGATTCACATCCTCTCCTGCCGGCTCCTTCAAGCACTCAAGCCACTAACTGATGTACCGCCACCTGAGATGCACTCAGGACTTTATTATTTCATGCCACTGGAGCCATCCCCCCAAGTGACACAAAACTAGAGCTGTGTTCCTTGGATGGGCACTTCCACTGGATATGATGCCAAAGAGTTGACCAAAACTCTTCAAATTCACTGCAGTATAATAAAGAAAACATTCCACAGTTTCTTCATTTCCAGAACAATTAGGGAAAACTCTTTCATATCATCATTTCTGTTTAATATTGCCATTTGCAAACAGTTTTCCATGAGCAAAAACAACCAAAAGAAATCCTCAAATCATCTGGTATACAGGTGTCTCTGATGAAATGTGTTGTGCCTAAAAGTGCTATCTGGCCAACACTGCCTGCACCATCCAAAGCAGACTTCTTCCCCACCAGTTAACTTAAACCAACATATGGGGGAATGGTCCCCATGAGCCTCTGGGGGTCATTCTCCTTCTGCTTCCTGAAGGGAATATTCTGCAGCAGGAAAGTGTTCTGGCATAGCTCCTGTAACACATTTGCTCACTAGTACCCTTTCAGCTAGAAAAACTTGGAACTTTATTAGTTTGGAACAAAATATGCAACATAATTAAATCCCCTGTGGAAAGGGCTACTTCCAAAGCACTTGTTACAGTGATCTGCTCCACCTCCATATTCATTGTCAATCCTTCCTGCATAAGTGTGAAAGAGTAGAGTAACATTAACAGGTTTCATCCAAAATTCCTCCTCCCACCTGTATAAACATAATTCCAGGTCTCCCTAGAAAATATAAATAAATGGGTAAATAAATAAACTAACACATTTGCTGATAGGGAATGAGTTTCCATTAAAAACTGAAGACTCCCAGATGTGAATGCCATTTCAATTGCTTATAACATATTGTAAATCCATGGAGTAGGACCAATGCAATAAAATATGCGTGCGTGTGTGTGTGTGTGTGTGTGTGTGTGTGTGTGTGTGTGTGTGTGTGTGTATGCTTGAAATAAGAAATGCCTACAACGAATGCAGCATCTTAGCATTATAAACAGAAGTAAAAGCAGATAGTGTGATCTGTTGCGCATAGAAGTTATATTCTCCAATATAATACAGTGTAGTGTTATTATTAGGATTATGAGCAATTCCAGGTGAAATCTGTGAGGCACACTCAGAATTGAATTTTCACAAAACTGAGAAGATAAACAAGATATTAAAATTTAGTACTTTATACTCTGTATGAGCATATATTACTTGAATACATTAGTGTATGTGAAATCAGATTTGATATTTCTGTTTTTTTTTCCTCTTAGAACAACAGATTTGTCTTAAACAGATATTCATTTAGATTACTTTTTGTGATTGCAGTGTTCATTATTATACCATTTTTCTTTTCCACGAGGTCAGATATGGCAATTGTCATATGTACATTTATATCCAAGCTTACTCTTTTATGTCTTCTACTTTGGTGCATCATATCTTTGAGGTAGCCGGAGTGATTTCCTCATTTGTTATGCATGCCACCCCCTGCTGTTATTGTTATATATCTATTCCAGTCTTTGAATTGCTTTGTCTCTGTACTAGTTATGATGTTCAGATACTTCCATTCATATAAGTTCATGAACTCTGCAGCTTCCCAGCTGAAGGTAGCATTGCATTTAATACCTTCTAAAAAGCATTAAACTTCCACAAAAGCTTGAATCCTATTTAAACAGCAAATGCATGCTTCCCTGTGGCCCTGAAGAATTGTTTTGTGAATGTCAAATTGTCAGATGTTATGACCATGAGAAAATATTTATTTTGTTTTACAGATAACAAAGCTTTTCTTTTCAGTTTTCATCTGTGAGTTGCTACAATGTTATCAAGCTTTACTCTAGTTGCTGTGTAAGAAATAAGAAATCCTGAGTCCCTCAGATTTTGTAAAGAAGCATCTCTGCATATAGGTTATAAAATATAATTTGAAAAGCAAAGCAATGTAATGGAAATGTAGCATGGACAAAACAGCTCTCAGAATCTGGGAGAAGTAATTGTGGAGTACAGAGGTTATTTCCAGGAACAAATTCTTATACAGATTAGGTCACAGTAAGCTAGCTAATACTGAAAGGTAGCAATGTTGTCACCTTCTGTAATATTAACTTAAACAGTTACAGGGGGTTGGAGCATAGCTATATATGCTACAAAACAAATAATTTTAAAACAAAATGGATGAACAGGGCTTTATTTCTGAAACTGATAGACAACTGCCACTTTTCAAGTCTTTTTTCAGACAGCCTTCTGATAGACTGCCAAATCATCCGGCTCATTAAAGTATAATTCTTTCAAATGGCTGCACTCGATTAAGTTGGCAGCCACCCATTTTATCAGCTGTGAGCTCTTCTACAAAAAAATCTTTTCATGTTACCTTCAAAACATCTCTTATACAAAATATGACCTTAAACATCCAATGAGAGAACCATGAAGCTGAAGCATTTCCTTCAGCAGTTTGCTTAAAGTGATTGAACCAATATTTACGAACAAAGCAGAAGCATACGCTGCTGATTTAATTTTTCAGGATGATGAGCATACATCAAGAAAAAGGAACTAAATATGTCAGGGGAGAAGTTTCAAAAGTGCTAGTAAGAAGGTGCCAGCATGCAAGGACCTGAATAAGACACAATGTAGCCTTTAAAACATTGTTTTATTTTTATAAAGTTTCATTTATAAAAAGACTATCAATATCATGCAACAGCCCAGCGCAGTTAATGTGCTGCTTTTAGTGCAACATTATAAAATTAATTTAGAATGCAGCTGAAATGGTGAATCCTTTCACAAGAATTTGTTAAACAAGAATCATACAAGGAAAATTAAGTTAAAATGGGTTCCTTTTTGCTTGTAGGTGAATACAGGCTGTGTAAGCAAACATTAGTCATTCAGCACCAAGGACAGTACAAAAGCATTGTAACATTATTACAAATGTGGCGGGCTATTTTCTAGACTGCTGCAAAAAAAATAAATGATAATACTATCAAGTGAAATAACTGGGTTTACACGTTTTAAATCAATGCCTTTACAGTTGTCCAAATGAGTTTTCCTTAAATGTACTATAAAATGAACACTATAATAATAATTAGCCATTATTGTTATTTTAATAATGCAAACCATATAACATATTAGAGCATGTATTCATTTTAATCTAGCTTTGATAATTAGGAGGATAGATCTGTACCTGACTATTTAGATATATAACATGAACCTCAAATACATATGCAAAGATAGATAGGTTCATAGGTTCATAGGTTCATACTAGGTTATCTGCCCTGGGGCAATTATAAGCCTAGCCCGATTCTGTATGGCTTACGCCACCCCTTGATTTGAGTATACTGTGCCCTTTTTAAGGTTTAGTTTACTGTGCCTCTGTCTAATAGTGACACGGGAGTAATCCCTGGGACAAACCTACGATCCCCCATCCACTTATCGAGATTCTTCTTGAAGAGATTCAGTGAGGTGCTCTGCCTCACATGAACTGGAATTCTATTCCAGAGCGAAGGGAGCCTCTGGGTTATGAACCTGTGCCTCCAGCAAGTTCTATTTATTTCTGTGCTGAGGTTCAAGTCCCACGAGCGATAGATGGATAGACAGAAAAATAGATGGACGAAAGTGTTCAACGTAGAAGGATAGCTATATAGATAGAAAAAAATAGATGGACAAAAGTGTTCAACAATAACAATTAAATCTAGAGATGGAAAAATGCATGCTATACAAAAGCAAGGCATTTCGAAAAGCAAATGAAAAAGGGATGAAGCAAAGGAATTAAATATTCAGGTCACCTTTTGAAAGACTCTCAGACTGTCCTTTATTTCACTTTATCCATGCAACTTTTAAGTTGTCCACACAACACAGGGAAGATTATACTTTTTTTCAGATGAAATGCACTAAAGCTGATGATATGGGACACTTGTATTCATATCTCTTTTTGCTTTCTACACCAGACAGTCTTTTATAAGTCTTAGGGATTTACATTTAAGTGAGGATTCTGGTATCCCCAGTCCTGCTACACAATTACTAAGTCATTTTAAAGCTCTGCTGGGTTTAGTAAGCATAGCTGGCTATTGTAAGGTAGTGATTTCAATGATATTTTGGCCAGTTTATAATTTGCTGAACTTGTGTTATTGTGTCTAGGCTTCACTTTGTAGGGCCTATATGTTTATTTTGCTTATGCACTATGCTGCACATTTCTTAGACAGCGCCTAGTATGATTCAATTCTTTTTAGAGTTCTACCATTTGTAAATGCTTTCCAGATAGTACATACGTATTTTTGTTATGTTTTGATTCATTTTACTTACAAAGAAGCTTGGATTGCAAAGACCCAGATAGTTTCTCCCAAAAATATATTTTAAGAACAATATATTTCTCTTCAGAAACTATTAGCAGACATTACTTTTCACTTGATTTAATTGCAGAACATTTGAAAAATGCAATAAATAATGTCTGTTTCATATAGACAGGTTTTCACTGATGCAAAACCATATTCTAAATTAACAGTTTGCTGAGTTTTCACTCTTTGCAACATAAAACTATCAACTGTGCATTCAACGACGGGTTTCATAGCTTTTATTTTTTTACTGAACATTTTCATGTCCTTTATTTCACTTTCTCTCATTCCATTTAAGTGTAATAACATGTCTGTTATAGACTTTCCTTAATCATGAGTCATTCAGTCTTGTAAATAATAATATATAACAAAATAATTTACCAAATCCAATCATTTACCAAATCAGGGAAAATGCATAAGTGTATCCATTGTAGTTATCAACATAAGTTATAGCAATGTCTAACTCTACCATATAGAGGCTGAACACAGCACCATGCTTTGTATTGTGAAGCCTTTACTTCAAGAAAGTCATCTATGTGGCCTCGGAAGGATGCAGATCAGGTAAATAAATGGCTGCAACTCTTGCATGTGAGCACCAGTTTTGGAGTGATGCTATAAATTAGACATAGTTCTTCTGCAGCATATATATTTTCTTAAGACAGCACTGTCTGAAAAGGCTGCATACTCCAGTATAAATTCTGGCATGATTTGAACATAGGGGATCTGTGTACAGAAATGGGGTTCTACAAAATGTATTAACATTGATATTTTTTAAACATAATCACTTTATTTTGTTTCCTGATGTGCTATCCAGCCATCTGGTCATCATCAAAATTCTGCCCCATCATTTCCTAATTTGGTGACAGCCAGTTGTAGTGCATTACATGTTCCAAAAATGTACAGAATAGAGTTTCTTTTAAATATACCCTCATTCCCTTGGTTTATCTCCAGTATTCTCCACAGTCCTCTCCTGAGTGCCTCAACTGCTCCTTTCCAGAAAATCCCAGATGTATCCTTTGCTGGGCAGGCTTCCCAACTTCCCAGGAGTAAAGTTGTCCAGCTCCACAGTCATAAGGACTCAAATAGGTGGAGTTGGATGAGGGCCAGGAGCCATTGCATTGTGTCTGGTTGGTTAGAATCCCTAGGTGAGGAGAGTAAAATGCAATGATGTCAGCAAGCATGGCATGCACACCTGTATGTCACACTCTGGATAGCTGTCAATCCTTTTAGTATATGTGGAATCCATCCAGGTTTCTGTTCTATACCAGACATTGCAGAGGACATAGTAAGCTTCACATCCCAGGGAAGTACAGCTGGCCACCAGACATTTCATACTATCACATCACCTGCCTCATCCAGTGCACTGGGTCCATTCTTGAAGCCAGGTAGCTGATGCCATAGATGGAAGTGTTGCTTCTGCACTAACAGGCTGACCCTATTAAAAAAGGTTTCCACAGTGAAATTTAATGTTCAGAGCACTTGTACTGTAATAAAACACAATATATATTCTCTGACAATGTCAGAGAATATGTATTGCCTGACATTATTCCTCACTCTACCCCCAGGCAGTAGTAACCTTGTGCAAAAAGTATTTAATTTGTAATTGTAAACAAACAGGGTAAAGAGCAAAGCAGAATGGAAGTACTATCTGTATGTATATGAAGACATAACTGAATCACAAACACCTTGGAGAAAGCATAATCAGCTTACCTCAGTCACTGTCTGTGAAACTGTGTATTCAGTAACCTGTTTATATATTGAAATGCTACTCCAAATCATTTGTTGACTCACTTCAGTAATTGCTGCACCAAGAAATTCACTGTCATACTCTTGTGATCATCAGTAAAATGGGAACAAAAAGCAGAGAAGCAGATCCACTTGTAAACAATTCAACACAAGAAGTTATAATCTCATAAAGGCTTTCCCAGATTGTTATAAAGTTTGTGATCATCCTTCACTGATTACTGATAAAGCTAGGAAAGAAGTTCACCATAGAGATATGTGAGTTTTGTTTATTTATATTTTTAATTTCACCCAACTATCACAGAGCTCTCTGCAGCTTTCCTAGTTGAAATGTTTGAAAGCAGCAGGTCCTCTGATAACTACTTTCTTTTCAGGAGCATATGAGATTTTGAAGGATTACATAGTTCTTGCTAGAACTGCACAAGTGCCTCTTTACCTGGTGGATTGGCAAGAGGGGGTTGTTGGACATCCATGCAGTTCACTGGGGATGGGTCAAAATAGCAAACAGCTGAGGAAGAAAGAGAAGAGGAATAAACATTTCAGTAAAATGTAATACATTTTCTGTTTTTATAGTAACCTTAACATAGATTAAGGAAAAGAAACAGAATATGCTCCCCACATGGAAAACCTTGTTTTTTAGTGCAGCACATAAGAAGGTAGTAAGTCTAAGGGTGCATTAGATCTTGATATATGACTGATGTAGAAGCTTTTCCCGGAAATGTATAAATGGTGCTATATGTGCAAATTAGTTAAACTAATAACATTTGCATACTATTTGCTTTACTTTATATTACTGCAGTCCGGAGATATTCAAATGAACCCTGGACCACTCGCATGCTTACACACTCATTATCATACTAAATCTATTTTACACACATCATACCATAATTTCAGAAACAAGCAAAACTCCACACACAAACTTGCCTCTGATTCTACCACCTCTTCCTACCCAGGGAGACAGACCCACTTATACTTATTAGCTGTGGTTTCCCATTTTCTCATTCTCCTTTCCGCCCCACCCACTAACCATCACACTTCTCCTCTATAACACTAAAACTATTCTACTCTTGCTTAATCTGCTAAATATCTACCACCACATCACTGCCCTTTCATCTTGCTTATGCATACTACCACTCCCTCCTACTCCTCCTAGAAAATAATCTACTAATGATATCTCCCACTTCCTCCCACCATTTCTCTGAAGCATTCTTCAATCCAGCTCCATTCCTATACTAGGTTCACCCTTCTGTATAGTAGGATAAACTTTACCTCTTGCCTCCCCTCAGTTCTTAAGACTAAATACAGACAGTTCTGCTGCAGTGTCCTCCACCATGTGCACAACACCCTCCATCACTCAATAGCCTCTTTTCTCATTTTGTTGCCTCCACTTGTGTTTCTCCTACTGTATTTTGCCTATTTGCATATTTCACAGCTCAAACAATCACATTTATCCTTGACGTCTATAAAAAATGTACACACATATCACATGAAGACATTCTTTAATCATTTGTACTTTGAGCAACTGAAACAGTTAAATCCTATATTAAGAAATGTATTTGAAAATTTAAGGAGAAAAAAGTGCAACACCTTATATTTGCAATACTTTCAATGACTACCTATCAAACCCCTAACGGTATCCTATAAATGTAATCTCTCCAGTCCTTTCCATATTTGTTTCCTCATCTGTTACATAATATGCTTTCTGCTACTTTGTATTTCTTTTTTAATTTTATTTATACTTCAGGCAAACAGGTAGTGTTAAAAGAAGTGTCATTTTTACTGAAACGCTTTTGCTTTCCTTTTCTATGTGATCCATCAGTAATTCCAGCAAAGATATCATGCTGGAATGCATGCATTAGCAGTACTTTGCTTGGAAGCAGAATACATTTGCTCACAACAAAACACCATATTATGTAACCTTATTGATTTATATCACAAGTATTAGTACTGACCCACTATGTATCTTGCCATTTGAGAAAAGAAAAATTGTCAGTGGAATTTATTAGTTTCTGCAAAGGAGCAACTGCTATTCTGTCACTTAAGTCTGACAGTGATTAGGTTTCTGTTTAACAATGAAGTATGGGATCAGTATAGTGCCAATTATAATAACTCTTTCCATATAAAATAATCTAGCAAAATGATGTAATCACTGATTAAACTCGATGGAATATAATACTTAGTATGTCATGTCACATGGACTTAGTAAAGCAACTGCTTTCAAAATTAAAGTGATGCCAGAAACAGTACTATTGGTTTTGAATCTCACCTCTGGTACCAGTTAATGCACAAAAGGCAACTGGCCTAATGGGTATATGGTAAAAAGACAGTAGTATCTTTGGTAATATTCAAGCCCTACCACTGCCAAACAATCTTAACAATGTACAGCTACGGATCAGATTTATAATCATTGGCTTCAAGTATTTCACTCACCTCAGACTGAGCCCAGTGACTTCAAGTGCAACTTTATCAATAATAATTGAAATGTGACCAGATACACACATAAACAAACACACACACACACACACACACACACACACACACACACACACACACACACACACACACACACACACACACACACACACACACACTTATGAACAATGTTTCCTCCAGAATGGGAGTGTGAACAAGGTTAAATGGCAGCTCTTCAGCAGCAACACTGACTTTGCAAGCTTTTGGTATTTCTGCCACCAGCTAGTTAAAACAAACAAAACACAAGAGAATGCATTACTGTTTGTCCTTAAATAAGCCAAATGTTGTATGTTAAACTATAGCAAATAGCTCTGAGAAGTCATCCTTCAAAGGGTGGGCACCATATAGTCAAAGTACCAGTAAAATGCATAAATCATTAAGCTAAATAAATAAACTGACTACAACATGTGTTTAAAGTTGAATAAGTGTGTCTATAAAATTTTGTTAAATCTTAAAATAGTGAACACCTCTTCATCGAACACCTTTTAGAGAAGCTACTGATTGTCGAATGGAGTTTTCAGTGAAATTTTTCCCAGAGCAAGGCAATGGTCGGCCATCATCTGGAATTTGGTCCATTTCCCCACTGTAGTGTGATCTCAGAGTTGGTATATTTAGTTAGCGGGGTGGAGGTTCAGTTCCCCACATTGGGGTGTGAGGGCATGGCCTCCCCACCTGGGTATGTGTTAAGTTTTAATATTGTCTTCTCGGTCACTAGGGTGGGCTACCGTTGCCTTGCAGTAGGAAATTTTTTGGTGAAAAGTCCATTTGATTGGTAGCTTCGCTAAATAGGTGTTTGATGAAGACTTTGTTCACTATTTTAAGATTCGACAAAATGTCATAGACCCTGAATTAGTACCATTAAAATGCATAAACCATTAAGCCAATAACTAAATCATCAACAAGTCATTAAAGATGAATACTAAAAGTCTTTACTTAAAACATGTAAGTTCAAGTATTTTCTTTAGAAATATATAAACAGTACAGAAATTGCACAAGGAAGTGAAAATAAACATTTAAACAGACAGATATTGTTCAGAAAATACTATCTAATAACTATCTAATCTCAAATTGTTTTACCTTAAGAGATTAAAAATACCCTTACTATCTATCTTTCAGTCTTTATAGTCAATAGTCAGATCTTGGCAGGCAGATTGCAGTAACTTCTTAACTGACTGACTGATCGACTTGCATTAACAGTAAGTCTCTGTGTACATAACCACCAAAGATGTTTTCCTGTGTCTGTTGTTTTAATTCAGATTTTGGAAGATGCCTTCTTTCTACAGCTACATGTCCAAGGAGGAAGGAGGAGATTTAACAAATCACAATTATAAGTCCTGATAAGGAAATAACATTTGACTTAATTCAGTATCTCCAAGCAGCATTAGATTTTGCAGCAGTAATGATATTTGGGAATGAAGGTTTAGTTTGACTTTTAATTTGTAATATATTGTTACAGTAGTAAATGCAATTATACACCGGTATTTTCCTTTACACAGAATATTTTTACTATGATAGATACAATTAATTACGATTTTGCATATGTTTGTTCACATATTACACTTTACCTCTATTTATTTTTGAGTGACAATTTACTTCTATCATTTAAACAATTATTTATACTTCTTTTTAAACTAGATACACCTCACCACAACTTCACTTTGTTCACTTTTTATGCGTTTATATTTTTTTACATTTTTACACTTTTCCTCACAAATTTCTTTTCTAGACTCAAGTGCCTTTTGTTGATAAACCTTCCCAAAAATGAAGGTTTATGTAAAAATAATTAATTTCTGAAGTTATACTACCAATTTCCTTCCAATGAAAGGTCATCTACATTCCTGTTGTTGATACCAGTTCTATATTGGATGGATATAAGATAGGACTGTAATCCGAAACTCCATTCAAGATACTTGCTATTTTGCCACTAACTCTGTGTAACCAATTTAAGGGATTATATTCTTCTTCTAATATGATTTCTCTACTATACAGCTAAAGTTGGAGATTGTGGAGTGCTTACGTTGTCCTTAAATTTTCATTTTCTATGTCTGTATATGATTTTTCTCTTGCCCGAAGTCTGCAACTCAGATATACTACTGGATTGTCTTCTACCCTTGAGCAAACTAGACTAATTATACTGTAGACTATGGTTTAAAGCTTCTACACATGCAATAAATTGGTGGATACAAGCAAGACTGGTTAGTACAGGGATTCACTCAAGGCCTTCTTAAGCTTTTGTAATTCATGCTCAAGTAGTTCTGCTTTCAAGCTGGTGTCTAGATAATTTTATCCATCCATTATATTTGGAGTAATGTGAACTGGGCATGGTGCTATAGTAGGAACAAACTTCCAATAATACCAGAGGTGCTGTTTGGCAGTCATAGTAAAAGCACCCTAAGTTGAATTGCTCCATGTCCATCTAGAGCTATATTTGCAGGAGAAGAAGAGCTGTGAGAGTAAAATTGGTAGTCCTACATACGGAATGTCTTAAAGAAGCCACAGAATGGTTCACTATATGTAGTCATGGTGTATTAGCAGGACAAATTATATAAAACTATTACCCAGTTGGATAGAGTAAGAAGCAATATGGTTCCCATGAGGCAGGAATTCAGAGACGTGCACAGGGGCAATCAGAAATTAACATTCTCTGATCACAATACATTAACAAAATTAAAGATCTGGAACAATAAGTGAAGTGGCAAGAGCAAACATGGTGAAGTTTCAGTGTATACTGTAAACCCTGTAAGCAGGCAGGAATTTAGAAAACTGGGACCACAGAAAGAACATCAGAAGTGTAGCCCTGCCAGAATGGATGGTGGGACTACATATTGTGTGCTATGTGGAGGAGTGATTGACTAATTTACTAAGTGGGGCTTTGTATTTAGATTGCCAAGCCAGTAGAGCATACAATGCAGGGTGAACAAGTCCAGGAGATAGTAATCCTGACTCTCCTTGGTTAAGTGACTTAAGTATTAGGAAAATCGTCTCTTAAACTAGGTTATACCACAAACACATTTTTATGCTGCCTGGTGTGCATGTATAAAAAAGAACACATTGCTTCTATCACAGAGATGCTTCTATAGGGCAGGCCCCACCAAAGTAAAGAAATTAAGCTCTTCTTTTTGCTACAGAAAATAAGGAATATAAGTAGGAACCATATTTCCTGTATCTTTAGGAAGCATATATAATTCCAAGCAATAAAGTTTCTAAAGTCCTGGAGCAGAAAATAAATTTTGCACAAGTCAAACTATTTAAAATAACATTGAACAAAATAGAGGGATAGTGCCTGCAACTTAGTTTCATAACATTTTCCTCCCCCTCCTTTAGTTTTCCAAGTTTTCCTTGTTGTCCCTTCTTGTCTTATTACGTAATGCATTACTGTCCTTGTATAATTACTTGATGTATTGTAACTGGGGTAAGGAATTCAATCCTGAATCTGGATTATGGTGATGCTGACTCAATGGTTTGTCTGTGTGCATCATATGAGCATTTGGTAGTGGTGATGACCACACCATGGTCAATTGTCAGATGCTTCAGTAGCTTAATATTCGAGAAAAAGAGTAGTTTTCCTGAAAAGTCTAGTTTCTAGTCTTAGTTGAAGCATGCAGCTCAGTTCTTAAGTGCTGTTCTCTAGAATATGGACCAGAGCCTTGTCTCATAAAGCTACTCAGTATTTTATTTCATGTAGCTTTACTCCCTGCTTCCCCTCTTTGCCGTACTGCTGATTACTTGATATATTGCACTGATGGAAGGAATGTGCTGCTGCATGTTGACTGAAGTAACATCTGTTCACTTTGATATGTATACAAACACACACACACACACACACACACACACACACACACACACACACACACGCACGCACACACACACACACACACACACACACACACACACACACACACACACACACACACACACACACACACACACACACACACACACACACACACACACACACACACACATATGCCTGCATCTGTATGACTTTGACAGAGATCTGGGCCTACATTTATCCGTTGGTGGTCTGGGCTTGCATAATTGTGTACTGCACATGCCACATATGGCACTACATGCCTGTCTGCTGGCATGCCCATATCGGTATGCCATATGGGACATCTACATCTCTGCTTAAACCATTGGTATGCAGATTAGACAGTTAGACAGGTACAAACCTGTTAAAGACAATTTAACACAACAACATGTTTCAAACCTGTCTAATTTTAATTAATATTAATGCTGAATAGTTGAAAGTTTTAGAATATGGTTTGAATTTTGTTCCTTCCAGGAAAGCTAAAGTTGAAAATACTGTATTGAATGTAAGAAAGTACACCAGGTTATTAAACCTGAATTACATTTTAAAAGAAGTATGGTTGAAAGACACTAAATTTGTCAAGCCTTCAAGTTACAATCCTGCATTGGTGCATACATTGTGTGTCTTTGAGTCTACCTATGAGAAGCAAATTAGAGAATTCCCAGAGTCCACTAGTAGCAGAAACAAATATTTTTACAACAATTTAACTAACAGTGAGAGGAAAGCACTAAAATACTTAAAAGAAAATGGTAGTATTTGAATAACGAAGAATGATAAAGGTGGCACCCTGGTACTAATGGACCAGGAGAATTATGTTCATAAGTTGGAAATCATGTTAAATGATAAGAATGAGTATGAGTTAGTAGACATGAACACAGTGGTGACCACTTACAGAAATATTTACTCCTACCTATTTGACAATTTAATGAATGGTAATTTAGATGTCTGCTTATGATTTTTGTCATATGGATAATCCCAGACTTTGGACTATTTTTGGAATACCCAAGGTACATAAGAGTTTGACAGATCCTCCATTCAGACCAATAGTTTTGGCTCCTAATTATATCATGGAGGGTATTTGTTTAATAGTGGATTTGATGTTAAATCTGTTGGTGCAGAAAATGTCATCTTATTTAAAAGATTCTTGGGACTTCCTGAATAATTTCAGGAATTGTATCCTGAGGTTTAAGTTTAACCCTCAGAAAATTATAATGTTTATGGTGGGTGTAACATCTCTGTTTACTTGCAGTCCACACCAGGCAAGAAATAGAATGTGTTAGGGAGTACTTGAATAGGCACACAGATTTTTCCAATGCAGAGGCTAATTTTTGCTGTGAGTTATTGGATGTTTTACTCAACAACAATTATTTTCTGTTTAACCGAAAAGTCTATAGACAGATCAGAGGTGTCGCCATGGGCTCCCCAGCTGTTCCTTCATTTGCTAATGTGGTTATGGGGTGGTGGGAGAATGCAGTGTTGGAATTCCTTTTGAACACCCACCAAGTACCATTTTTTAAAAAGAATTGTAGATTACTTGTTCTTCATTATCATAGGAGATGATAACAAAGTATCAGAATTTATTGCTAATTTAAATTCCAAGTCTGATTTTCTACAATTCACATTGGGTGATGTAGGAACTAAAGTGAACTTTTTCGTTGTGATTTTAGAATGGGACATCAATAAAGAAAAGTTCATTAGTAATATACATCATAAGGACAACTTTACAAGCAGTTACTTACATTACTCTAGTTTCCATCCACGATTCATGAAGGACAATATACCTAAGGGGGAATTTATTCGTGCTTGTCAGATGTCTAGTGAGGCTGAACATTTAGTTAAAGAATTTGATTTTATCATTTCCCTGTTTGTTGCTATCGGATAAGGTGAATCTAAGGAGACAAGCTAAATTTGTGTTGAGTAGAAGGGATACACATTATTATCCAGCTATTTTAGAAGTACCTTTCTGTATTTCCAATCAAACCAAGAATAAAAATTCTACTTCAGGTTATGGTTTAGTGTGTAGTTTAGATATGTCAGTGTATAGCGGACATATCAAGGAAATAATTAAAAGTAACTGGAGAATTTTAGAAGGAAACAGTGAGTTATACAAGATAGTAGCGTCTAGACCCCAGTTTGTCTATAAGAACCAATACAATTTAAAAACTATTTTAGAAAAGGATAGACTTAACAGGATTCACCACAGTATTCAGAGTAATAATAATCCAGACATGCTTAACTGTGGACATTCTAATGTTTGTAGATACATACTGGAAATCCCATTTGTTAATTTAAACCATTTATCTTATACCATTTCGGTACCTGTTTTTTTTAATTGTAAAAGTAGGGGACTCGTGTATATTGGAGTAGGTGTCAAATGCTCAGCCTTTTATAAAGGAATGATGACCAGAGGCTTATTTGTTCGAATAAGAGAACATTATTATAGTATAAAGAAAAAGGACAAAAATAATACCTTTTACAGACACACTTTAAAATGCACTGACTGCAATAAGTTTTTATTTTCAATATTAGAACAAGGTGTTTTTGATTTAAGGGGGGGGGACTGAAGATTGATTTAGAACAGAGAGAAGCCTTATGGCAACTTAGGTGAAATTCTGACAAAGTACCTGGCATAAATGATTATGTCAACATAAAATGCTTTCTAAAAAAACGGAGGGTGTATTTGAGTAAATTAAATTATAATTCATTTACAAGTAAATTAGTAGTTTTTTAATAAGTGGTTTTCGATAGGATGTCTTTAAATTTGAATTGTGTAATTGTTAGCGAATTTCCACTGGTCAACTTGGATATTTAAACTGGTTTTACTTACATTGTATGTATTCTGAAGAAGTCTTTTGACGAAAGTGTGGAATAAAGTGTTTTAAATGTTAAAGTTCAGTTTTTCCTTTGTAGTCAACCTGGTTCCAGTTTTTTCGTAGTAGGTTTTGTTTACTGGATTGGGATTTTATTGTGGTATGCAGATTTGTTTAACTGTGTACTGCATGTAGTACATAACTTTCTACATGTTTGACTGTCATGTTTGCAGCTGCTTGCCTTATGGGGGACAGCAATGCCTACACTTATCTTTTGCTAGTGCACGTTTGTACAACTGTGTATCACAAGTGGTGCATATATCAGTGCATATTTGTCAGACATAGGTGTGTTTTGTGCAGTCTTTGTATGTTCTGCATCTTTACATATGTGATTTACAATTTAGATGCATGGTGGGGTAAATTGTTGTTGCAATGTGGCCATGACTCATGTTGTTTTTTCTTCTGGCAGTTATAAATCAAGTTATTTGCTTGTACAGTCCCTACACAGGTATCTTCACAAGATGTTGTATTTAATCCCTGGTTCACTTCCTCATCCTTCTTAACCAGTTGTTCCTCTATTTGTACATGTATCTTCTGTTTCTGCACCCATCTGCATAAAGTCCACTCCTGTTTATTTGGATTTGTACTGTCTGTGCACCCACTTTATGCTTCCTGTCTTTGCCTGTGTGCACCATTCTCCTTTCTTAATTGACTTTTCTAATTCATCCTTGTTCTCCAAAAAATAAAATATGTTGACACTCCACAAAAAAATGCAATCTTTTCCTCATACTTTCCTCCATGATATTACATTTGTGTATCCATCTGACTGCTAATTCTCCCTGTTTCGTCTTTCCTGTCAACCAACTACTACTGAGAGCTATCTGCCTTGCACTCCCTCAAGTGCAGTTTCAGTGAATTGTTTTTCATGATTTGTCAAAAATAATGTATTTGTACTGCTCTCAGTAGTTGTGATGTTTGAATGAGACCACTGAGAGCTCTTAATGTTTTTTTCCTCACAGTTGTGCAAACATGGGCTTGGTATAAATAAATTTGGGGCTGCAAGACTTGCTCCACAACATGATGGTTCAGTTATTTACTTCTTGAAAAACTGCATTTTATGTATGTGCTTTTATCCTTTAGTAGTTATAGGTTATAGGAACAACTGTGCTGACCTTTGTTAAAATGTTCTTTTCTATGCAAACTGTTAGCTTGACTGTCTTTTGCTGCAAAGGCATCCTGGTTGTGGACCTCACTTTTACTATGGACTACTACTCAGTTTAGTAGGCCTCTGAAGATTCTTGACTTCATGAACTGGTGATCTTGTTGTATATCCTCAGTCCATTGTGATCTGGTGTTGGTTTGTTTTCAGCATAGAACATAAAAACCTTCTGCAATGCTTCATGGACCTCTAGGAATCTAGCTCTGTATTTCTTTGCATTGCTTAAAAGTATGCACACCTTGGAATTCATTAACAGTCATTTAGGCTTTGGCTGAAGCCTACCTGATTGCAGCTTGTTAGTGAGATAAGCAGCAACGCTTATTAAATATGCAGGTTTCTCATCATGCTTACAAGATTGCAAGCACCATTTCTTAGGCAGCAACAGTGCTAACAAGACAAGTGTGAACCTAGAATTCAGCTGTATTATAACTTCTCCAAGGATGTTGCTGTGCTATAAGCAAAAAATAATTGGCTTCAATAATTGGCTTGGTTCTTGGTGACATTCAAAGAGGGTCTATTATTTGTCAACCTGGGAGGATATGATTGACAGACCATGCTGGTTCACTAGAGATGGTCTTTATCTGTCCCATCTAGGGTTTTGATTATTGGAAAAGACAGTATCCACCCCTAGAGTGCCTTTTTGCACTCCAGCTGTGCAATGGCTATAATTCCTTCCATGTGTTTATACCAGTTACTGTGCAGGAGGGGAAAAGGTGGAGGTGTATCAGTCAACATTCCGAAGATACTTACATCAAAGCTGGTGAAGTAGCATGATGCACTTGAGCTTCTTCTTGTCCAAATAACTACCAGAGAGGTCCCATGCCATATATTAGCTAGCTATAGAACTCCTTTAATGACAAAAGAACTCCACAATGCCTTTATACAAGTGCAATATTCACTCAGTATTAAACCCAATACCATTTTCAGAAATAATCTAAACTATCTAACTATAGACTGGGATACCTACACCATTAGTGCACAGGCACAAAGGATCCTGAACTTTGTCAATACAAATGCTATGGAACAATTAGTAAGAGTACCCACTAGATGGATCTTGTCCTTACTGATATGGGATTATCATAAACCATGCCTTGCTTATCTTCATCACTTGTTAGGTCTGATGATAAAGCAGTCTCCTTCAAAATAAAACTAGAAAAAGAGATCCCTTCTATCCAAGGTACCTTTAGAAATTTCTTTAAGACAAACTACCAAGCTACAAATCCCGATGTAACCCAGTTAACTCCACTGAATATGCAGAAATATACACCGCTACACTATACCAGTATGTAAACAGCTGCATAGATACAACTGCACCCCATAGGAACAAGTGCAGGACAAATCCCAAAAACAAACCCATATGATGGAACTATAATATCAACAAGCTTTATAATAAAAAGAAAAGTATTGTTGGAGCCCTTACCACTGAAATAACTCAGGAGCTTAATAAAATCTGCCAAATCCAAGTGTGAAGCTAAAATAGCCACCCAAGCCAAAGACAATCACAAGGCATTTCTTAGTTATGTTTGTAATCTCAAAAGCACAATGCAGGAATGTGCTGAGCTGATTGTGAACAATGCTGCCTTCACTGAGGCTGAAGATATACCTAACCTGCAGGCTGATAAATTTAGCTCTAATTTTTCCCCTCTTTCCCCTCCATCTGTCCTTCAAGATATACCTGAAACTGGCTCACCTCCAGCTATCATACAAGACCAAGTCCTAAAGGTGCTAGCAAAAGCTAAAAATACTGCATCAGTGGGTCTTGACAATATCCCTGAATGCATCTTAAATAGCATGAAACACAATTAAGCACACCCCTAACAGTGTTAATTCTAAGTCTCCATACAGGTCTTGCACCAAGTGAATGGAGAACAGCTACAGTCTTTCCTCTCCATAAGGAAAAGCTTTCCACAGACCAGTGTATTACAGACCCATACATCTGACCAGCTTCATATGCAAAGCCATGAAAAGACATATCATGGAATTAATAGAGCAGGACACAGGGAACCTCCAAACACTAGATCTGTCTCAATTTGGATTCATCAAGGCAGGTCAGACTTACTCAACCTGGTGGACTTTTTTTGAAAAGGTCACCAAAGCAATGGACAGAGGCAAACTGATACATGCCACTTACCACATCCTGGCCAAAGCTTTTGACACAGTTCCCCACTCAGGCATAGTAGAAAAGCTAAATAAAGTGGGAAAAAACCCATATGTTACCCACTGGATAGTCAACTGGCTCACAGACCATATAATCAAAATAGGGTGTAGAAGTTGCAAAGGGTTAATGCATGTGTATGCTAGCAGGTTAGTGTATATGACTGCAAAAGTATCTTAAAGTCATGAAAAAGTACTGGGAAGAAACTTTTCATAGTTTTTAGTAACTTAGCCTGAGGCCCTGCTTTACTTGCAAGCATGTAGCAGAACAGAAACTCATTCCTTATTAGGACAAAATATAGATAACAAATATAAAATGTATTTTCTACTAACCTGGCATTTTCCTATTGGATACAGGATAGTGATCTGGTAGATGAAATGTGCTGTCTTGCTATATTCCTATTGGATGCTAACAGTGGTTTTATAGATAACATTTATTACTGTGATAAAATTTTTTTATATAATGTGTGAGAAATCCTTTGTTCAGGGAGACATGAATTTCTGAGTACTGTCTCCTGCACATGAGTGTTTTTCTATTTTGATAAAAGAATTGTAGCTTGAACTGCCAAGAGACTAAACTGTTTATTTAACAAGATCTTTAAAAGAACCTGAGCAAGGGACACCTGCCAGGCTTATATATTTTAAATGTTCTAAATATAATTGTTTGTATTTAGATAAATGGCTTGAACTGATGAAAAATGATGGCAAACTGACCTTTCCCCCACAGGGACTTTTGAAAGAGACATTTTATTAGACTTGCAAAAACAACTTAAAGAAAATGGTAATAAAGTCCCTGCTAGCTGCTGGTCAGCTTTTAACTCTTGGCAAATAGAGTCTAAAGATAAAGAAAAATAATCTATTGTTCATAGTCTAAAACATAATACAGCAAGGTTAAAAACTCAATTGTGAACTGCAAAGAAAACAGTCAACCATCTTCAGCATGCAGACTGCCAGGCCATAAAGACTCTAGACTTTATCCCCTGAGAAAACTTCAGAAAATGCAACTTAATCACAAGTCATCAGAAGATGACTATGCATTTAGTTTAGTGTTACCCACTGTACCACCTCCACTATATAATGAACCTTCTCATCAGCCAGATTCTACTTTCTTGTCTCCTTCTCCATAACCTTCACCACCTTCTCAGACAGCCACTTCTTCCACAGCTGCCTGTTCAGATGCCCTGGCATTCACTTCTTCAAGCCCTGCTCCCAAGACTTTATCATATTATTTTACCTCCCCTGTTACTTTTCCTGTGGCTGGTCATACCCGGTCTAAAGAATCTCAGAAGTCTGGACATACAACTAAATATAGTGTTAGTAATAGACAGGCAAATGACACAAATTCCTTTTTAATGTATGACAATTTTCCCAAACTGCATAAACAAAAAAATGTATTTCCTTTCTCTAGACGAAATAAGTCACGTCCATGCCACTTTGTCTCCCAATTTCCCATAACTATAGATGGGGACTGTTATGTTGGTCCTGACAAATTCAAACCGGATATGGTTGATGATAATTCCTCCTCAGAGGAGGATGGCTTTGAGACAAATTCTCCAGCTACCCAACTGCACCCTCTGCAACAGGTTTCTAATCCTGCACATGGCAGAGACAACAATGCAGCTCCTGTTATACATGTAGTGTGTACTTGGACCACCAATCATTTTCAAATCATAGTAGACTCCCTTCTAAATATTTGTACTAACACAGCTAAATTTGCAAAGATTCTTGCAGGTCACATTAAGTTATAAAACACTATGTTGGAAGAAATTAGGGCTGTTTTGGAATATGCCGTCCCAGCAGACCTACTTAAATGTATTTTGGACCATGGACAAATACCTGTTTCTGTTCCCCAACACACAAATACACAGGCTTTTATGAATGCCAGAGAGTGCCTGCTCCAAGCCATAATGACTGTGTGCCCCGCAGTCCCTAATTGGTCTCATATAAAAGCAGTCGTAATGGGAAGATGAACCAATAGACTCTTACTTATGCTGTATGACTGAGGCATTTGAAGCATATTCCGGTTATCTTGAGCCTACTGAAGGGACAGCAGCTAGTGGTCTCTCAGCTGCCTTTGTCGATGGATTGCTTCCCCTTATTCGAGACCAGTTGAAAAAAAGTCTGTTAAAATTGGCCAAGCCTAGGGCTCCATGAGCCCATGATTCAAGTTCAGTACTTAGCAGGCATCCGGTTCCTTACTCATGACTGAAAAGAATGACAAGAGCAACTAGTTAATGCACACCTCCAAATGTTGAGTGCCTTCCCCCAGTCAAGAGGTAGAAATAGAGAGGAAGAGGGAGATGAAACAAACCTAGATTTCCCCAAACACAGGCAGTATTTCCTCCACAATTCCCAAATGCCCAGACTTATAATGCTCAAAATCAGAGCCAGCAGGGTCCTAACTCTAACCTTTGTTTTAATTGTGGGCAGAGTGGCTATTGGATGGATGATTGTCCTTTCCTGCAGCCAGTTGCTGCCACACCACAAACAACTAATCCTTTTGAAACTTCCTCTCCTGGTCCGCAGAATACCAGACAGCAGCAGTAGCCTCCTATATGGACTACCCCATGGCAACCACCCACCTGGCAACAAACTGCCTAGGACAGCCATGATCAGGAATTACAGCTGTTTCTTATGGTACCAGTTAAGCAAAAAGGCCCTTTTGTGAATATCAAAGTTCAGGATACTGATGTTCCTTTTTTGATAGACACTGGACTACTAGAACCGTGCTAAATGCATCAGCTGTCCAAAATCTTCCTTTTTCTACCTCTTCGGTGCATGGGGTAAGGGTATCAAGAGTCCCTTTAGACTACCCCAAGACTGTTTCAGTCCCCATTCAATTTGGGCCAATGACAGCTAAGCATGCCTTTCTCATGGGGACCTCTGCACCCCTTAAAATGTTAGGAAGAGATCTTCTTTGAAAGTTGCAGTGCACAGTATTTTGTACACCTGAGGGAGTGTATTTAAACATGCATGATAACTCCCAAGCTGTGCAAATGTGCATTGTCCTGCAGCAGTTAGATGAAGATGTAATTTTCTTTTTTCTTACTGAGGCAGACCCTGCTCCATGACTAGATGCATCATTATTAGACTTAATTCCTAAACAGCTATGGACTACACATGAAAATTAAGTTGGTCTTATTAAAGATGCCACCCCAATTCAAATGACATTAAAGCCAAATGTACCCTTACCTATGGTGGCACAATATCCCCTTTCTGTGGAGGCAGAAACTGAAATTGAACCTGTTATTTCAGAGTTGTTACAGCAGGGTATCATTGTACCTACTAGAAGTCCTTGTAACACACCTATCTTGCCTGTGAAGTAAGTAGGCAGAGACACTTATAGATTTGTATGGCACTTAAGGACTGTAATGATGTAGTAGTACCAGCTTTCCCTGTTGTTCCCAACCTGGCAACTATTCTTAGCTCTATTCCTCCTTCAGCTACCACCTTCTCTGTTATTGATATCTCCTCAGCATTCTTCTCTATTCCAATCCACTCAGAAAGTCAATATCTATTTGCACGTACCTATAGAGGGCAGCAATACACTTGGACTCACTTTCCACAGAGATATGTTAAATCACCCACATTGTTTTCCAGAGAAATAAAATGGCAATTGGATAAACTGCAACTGCCTTGCAAATCCACCTTAGTACAGTATGTAGATGATCTTCTCTTAGCTTCTAATTATTTATCTGACTGTTAGACTGATATGTTTCGATTGGCTAAGCTAGCTGAGTTAAGTTTTAAAGTAAATTGATCTAAACTTCAACATTGGCAACCTCAGATTCAGTATTTAGGACATCTCATTTTTGAAAATGCATGCCATATTTTACCCTCCAGAATAACTGCCATCCAAACTGCACCAAAACTAACAACACTGAAACAACTCAAAGGGTTTCTTGTGTTTCAGGCTACAGTAAGCAGTGGATCTTTAATCATGCTGAAGTTAACAAAACCTTTGTTAGAATTACTTAAAAAGGACAGTCCTGAGCCACTTCCATGGCAACAAAGTTATGAACAAGCTTTTGTTCAGTTAAAGTCTCTTCTTCTAAATCCACCAGCTATAGGCTTGCCCGATTACTCTAAGGAAGTTTACCTTTTCTGTTGTGAACACAATAAGGTAGCAATGGGATTGTTAGCTCAAAAGAGAAATGACAGTTATAGACCAGTTGCTTATTATAGCACAAATCTTTATCCTGTAGAGGGCGCCCTTCCCCCTTGTCTCAGAGCAGTAGCAGCAGCTGCCCACTTGGTAGACATGGCAGCAGCATTAACTATGGGGCATGATACCTTTGTTGCAGTACCACAGTCTGTTAAAGCTTTGCTGCTAAAAACTAAGACACAAGCTTGTCTACTTCCAGACTTTCTAAATATGAGCTAGGATTGCTTAATAACCCTTCTTTGCAAATTGTCAAGTGCCATCCCTTAAATCTTGCCTCTCTTATTCCGATTGTTGATGCAGGAGAACCACATGCTTGTGTTCTTGTTGTTAACAATGTGCTTCCTCCTAGACAAGATCTGCAAGACACACCACTGCAGAATCCTCATCTTATTCTTTTTGTTGATGAATCTTGTATATTAAGAGAAGATGGACATTAACTGCTGCTTTTTCCATCTGTACTAAAGACTGTTTTTAACAGGACAGTTGCAGGGTAATGTCTCAGTTCAAGTGGCAGAGGTAGTGGCTCTCACAGAGGCTTATAAACTAGCAAAGGGCAAATGGGTCACAATATTGTTATGGTGTTGTTCATGATTTTGGGACTTTGTAGCAGGAATGTGGATATCTCACTTCTGCTGGGACAATTATCATAAATCCTGTTTTTGCTCTTACCAAAGAAAATAGCTGTTGTAAAGTGTGCCACTCTTAAGTTTGATTCCTCCTTTGAATCAAGAGGAATTGTTTTTGCAGACAGAATGGCATTACAGGCTGCCTTGTTAAATCCTGATCAGGTTTCTTTTTGCAGCCCTTTCAAACTGATGATATATCTGTGCCATTGACTAATGTGTTGCAATTTCAAAACAAAGCTGAAGACTCTGAAAGGGAAAAGGTGGATTCATGATGGCTGCTATCACTCCCCGGACTCACTTTGGTGCCATCCGGATGGAAGGTTAGTAGCCCCATGACTGTATTTACATCAGTTGGCATGGGCTTATCATTTGCCATCCCATCTGGGAAAAAATGCATTATTAAAACATCTGTTGACTGATTGGTATGCTCCTTATGCTTCAGAAGTCATTCAGTATCTTGTAAATACTTGTAATATATGTCTTATATTTAATGTGTCTAAATCTGTTACTGTTCCCATGCAACATATTAAGAAACTGTGGGGACCTTTTTGAAGTATCCAATAGAATTTCATAGCATTACCACAAAGCTTAAAGTTTAAATATGTATTGGTTAATGTAGATATTTTTCTGGATGGGTAGAAGCATATCCATGTGCAAAAATGATGCCACCATGGTGGCAAAAACAGTTGGTGTAAAACTGATACCCCAGTTTGGGGTCCCTTATAATATACAGTCTGACAGAGGTACACATTTTACTAGTCAAATGATGCAGCATCTTTGTAAGATATTGAATATCAATCTGCAATTGCACTGTTCACACAGACTTCAGGCTTCAGGTATGACTGAACATATTAATCAGACATTAAAGACTAAATTAGCTAAACTTACTGCAGAAACAGGGTTGAAATGGCCAGAGGTACTGCCTTTGATACTATTTACACTTCAAAGTGCATTTAGTGCACCTAGAAAGCTTTCTCCTTATGAAATTCTCATGGAAAGGACCATAAGAATGCCAGCCACACCCCTTCCAGCCAGTTTAGATTTACAATTGACTGATGATATGCTGTTTGATTATTGCAAGTCTCTTATTTCTATTCTACAGCCCTACCATTCACAGGTACTCTCCACTCAGCTCCAGCTAGATCCAGACATAACACATGATGTCCATCCAGGCAATTGGGTGTATGTTCAATCCTTCTTCAGAAAGCAAGCCATCCAGCCTCAATAGAAGGGACCATTTTTGGTCCTACTTACTGCAGCCACAGACACCAGACTTGAAGGGTCTCCAACCTGGATCCACGTCTCCCATGTTTGAAAAGCAGTCCCAAATGAAGGAAACCAACCAATTACATTCAGCTCCCCTGTTGAAACCTTGTAGGATGATGAACTAGTCTCTTCTCATACCAAACAAAAAAACAGAGAGTTGGAAGAAAGATGTAATGACTAATGCTAAAATACCAGTGGAGTAGGGCATTTCCCTCGAGTCAGGTGACCAACCACCACACATGAGACACAGACAACAGCTACAGCCAATGGAAAATTTCTTTGGTATCTAGAAACAGTAACAACAGCGAACAAGTCATCACAAACCTCATTTGTAAAAAATGAAAAGACCAATGGTTAGACCACAGCTGAAGATAAAAATGGAATAATCCACGTCAGGAAATAAATCACTTGCAGCTTCACAGTAGTGCCCTTTATAAAACCAAAAGTTGTAACTGAGATGTAGTCAAGGTAGGAAACGGTTCACTTGCAGTTTCACACCACTTTATTAAACAAGAGTAAGCGCTTTTGCGATCTAAGTCAGCTGATCGCTTCTTCAGACTCATAAAAACATTTAAAACATTGGTATTTAAAATATGGTTCAACCAATGAAAACACATATAGAGCTATGACATAGACTAATTAAAATTGCATACATCGGTACATTAATTTGCCTTATATTCTGCATAAGATAAAATAAAATATACATATAACAGACACATTTTATGTAATAATCCATATTACTTAATGTTTTAGTGGTCTGGATTTTAAAAAAGGTTTGAAGGAAACAGCATTGTTCATTCCAGGAGACCTATCTGCCTGAAGTAATAAAATCCATCTTTTTCTGCTTCCTCTACCTTATTCCTTATATCACCTCCCCTCTTACTTTTATTTATTATTTCTAAAACCATGAAATTAAAATAGGTTTCCTATCTTCTTCTTCTACATGTTTTGCTAAAGCACTTGTGTCTTTTTTATTTCTTATATCTCTAAGGTGTTCAAGGATATGTTCCTTTAGACACCTATTGGTTTTGCCTATATAAAATGCATGACAGACAGTGCAGAAGCTGAAATAAACCAATTTTTGTGTTCTGCAGTCAGCATAAAAATCTATATCAATTATAAATCCTAGTGTAGGATGTTTATATGTAGATTTATTATATAAATAGTCACATGCTGTACAATTTCTACAAGGAAAAGTCCCCTGCCTATCCGATAGCATCATTCTTTCATTGTTTCTGGATTTATAACAGTTGCCTTTTTAAGGACCTCTTATTTCTAAAAGAAAAGCTGGGTCTATCTTCTAACAATTCTCTCAAGTCAGGATCCGACAATAAAACATTCCAATTCTTCTCAAAAATATTACAGAACCTTCTGATGTCACTTGAATAAGTTATAGGGAATCTAACTTTAAAATCATGACCTTCCTTGCTTTTAACATCTTCTATAGTATTTGAGAAGAGCGGTTTAAATCTCCCATCCCTATTTTCAATGGTATATTTAGAGCTTTCATTTATGTCTTTCTTACTATAACCTCTGTTTAAGAAGTCTTTCTCTAATATAGTCATTGTCTTCACAAAGCCTTCATCTGTATTATGTAAGCGGCTTATTCTCATATATTGTCCTTTCACTACATTTTTATGTACAAATGTTGGATGCATACTAGTCTTATGTAAGATACTATTTCTCCATGTAGATTTTCTATTTCTCAATGTAGATTTTCTATACATCCCTGTTGTAAGTTCATCTAACGCTGTCTTCTTAACCAAAACATCTAGGAACTCAATAGAGTCCCTGGAATGTTGACTAGTGAATCTTAAAAATTCAGTGGTGCTATGTAAGTACTCCACCATCTCTTGCAACTCTTCACTAGTACCATCCCATAACAGGAAGATGTCATCTACAAAACATGTATACCATACAATTTTGCCAGCATATTTATTGCTAGCACTTAATACATGATCTTTTTCCCATAAGTTGGTGTAGCTGTTAGCACAAGCCGTGCCCATTGCTACATCAACTTTCTGTAGATAAAACTTGTCATTGAATATAAAGACATTATTTTCTAGGACAATATCAAGCAACTCACATATCAAATTAATCTTAGTGCTTTGAAAAACTTGTTTCAAGGTCAGAATATCACGTATTTTCTCAATACCCCATTTATTCGGTATCACTGTGAACAGTGAAGTGACATCCATTGTCACAAACATATAATTTCTATTAATATCCCTGGTCTTATTATATAACAGTCACAGAAATGCCTTTGTATCCCTTAGTATAGTCTCACATGATTTTAGGACTATTTGTAAATTTTGTTCAATATAAATAGAGATGGCTTCTGTGGCCCATCCTTTACTGGATACAATAGGTCTCATAGGGGGCTGTGTGATGTCTTTGTGAATTTTAGGTAGACCATAAATAATGGGTATAGTTGGATGTTCTATCTGAAAGTAGTCAAACAATTCCTCTGATACATAATTAGTAATCAATAAGTCAAAAATATATACAGATATCCTGTCAATTATACCTTGTACTTGTCTCTCATTTAGTTCAACATAAGTATCTGTATCATTCAAAAGTTCAATCATTTTCTTGTAATAAGAAACCTTATCCATTACAACTACACTGCCCCCCTTGTCAGCGGGCCTAATTTCAATGCTGTGAGAATCCTTTAGTTCTGACAGTGCTTCAGTTTCTGATTTACTCAAGTTATAAAATCTAGGTGGAAGATTTTTAGCATGCATCTCTCTAATTTCATGCTCACACAATATAGTGAAAGTTTCAACTGTGGGATGTATCTTGGGTAAAAAGGCACTAGGTTGTTTAAACATATTATCAAATACATTTCTTTTAAACATGGTTTTAAGTGTTAGGTTATGAGAAAATAACTTCATCTCTTTTAATAAATCAGTCAATACTGTTTTCTGTGCTGGAATAAAGTTCAGACCTCTATTTAACAACGAGGCTTGTGCATCAGTTAAAGAAAAGCTAGATATATTAATTACCAAGTTTTGTTGTTGGTTCTTGCTCCTGGTGTTCATATATGCAGGAGTCACTCGTTCTCTCTGCTGTAATCGCGTTCTCCCTCTTCGATTCCTGCTGCTTGACCTGTCCCTTATTGGCAGCGCCTTCTTTAACACAAATGGAAGGATTGAGGTTTGTGTAGCTTCCTTTTGCTTCAAAAAAGCTACTGAATCAGAATTAACACTGGAATCCATCCTTCTGTTAGTGCAAGCCATTTGGAAAGTTTCTTTTGCCATTCCACCATTTTCAAATGTGGGAGGTTCTATACATATTCTCTCTGTGCTGACATCACTATTTTCACAGGGATTCTGATTTAAAGGGGCAGTACTATGCATATTTGAATTTTCAGAAATCTGTACTGTAGTCATTTTTTCTACATTTTCTGTACTTACAGCTGTTCTTCTTGGCCACAAAAAGACCTCTTTACATTGAAAGTCATTCAGGTCCCTTTGCAATTTTTTAGTTTTAATATTCTGCAACCTCTTATCATAGCCTTGTATATTGTCAGCAAGTTCATCTAATTTACTGCCTAGTACCTCTATAGGAAAATTATTAATCAGTTGTTCTTGTAGCCTCTTTATCTCATTGGCTAGCTCTTTTTCTTGTGGTTTAAAAAATTCTATGAGCAAATGCATATAATCATAGCTAAGCTGTAAATTTAAATTCTGCCATTTTTGAAGTAATTCAGGGTAGGTCTCACCATAAGTAGGCATATTTAATACTCTGAGACCTCTCGGCACTATTTTATATTTCAATGATGCTTCTAGATGAAACCTTTGCCACTGTAGCCTTTTAAAGCTATATAACTTATTCTCCAGATCTCTATACAGTTCAGTGAACTTCTTATGAGTATCATAGTTCACTTGTTCTCTTTCATTCACTGGAAAAATAGGGTTTAGCATCAAGGGGTTGGAATATATATGTAGTAGTCCAACTAGTCGTTCACATTGATTCTTATTGTTGTCATTACCTTCAGCCATGTCCCAGCTTTTAAATACAGTCCAAGAAACACGTGAAAGAAAACAAAAGCTGGATAAACGCCTGGTATACACCTCAAGCGAAAAAAAATGAAAAGACCAATGATTAGACCACAGCTGAAGATAAAAATGGAATAATCCACGTCAGGAAATAAATCACTTGCAGCTTCACAGTAGTGCCCTTTATAAAACCAAAAGTTGTATGTAGTAGTCAAGGTAGGAAACGGTTCACTTGCAGTTTCACACCACTTTATTAAACAAGAGTAAGCGCTTTCGCAATCTAAGTCAGCTGATCGCTTCTTCAGACTCATAAAAACAGTTAAAACATTGGTATTTAAAATATGGTTCAACCAATGAAAACACATATAGAGCTATGACATAGACTAATTAAAATTGTATACATCAATACATTAATTTGCCTTATATTCTGCTTAAGATAAAATAAAATATACATATAACAGACACATTTTATGTAATAATCCATATTACTTAATGTTTTAGTGGTCTGGATTTTAAAAAAGCTTTCAAGGAAACAGCATTGTTCAATCCAGGAGACCTATCTGCCTGAAGTAATAAAATCCATCTTTGTTCTGCTTCCTCTACCTTATTCCTTATATCACCTCCCCTCTTACTTTTATTTATTATTTCTAAAACCATGAAATTAAAAATAGGTTTCCTATCTTCTTCTTCCACATGTTTTGCTAAAGCACTTGTGTCTTTTTTATTTCTTATATCTCTAAGGTGTTCAAGGATACGTTCATTTAGACACCTATTGGTTTTGACTATATAAAAGGCATGACAGACAGTGCAGAAGCTGAAATAAACCAAATTTTGTGTTCTGCAGTCAGCATAAAAATCTATATCAATTATAAATCCTAGTGTAGGATGTTTATATGTAGATTTATTATATAAATAGTCACATGCTGTACAATTTCTGCAAGGAAAAGTCCCCTGCCTATCAGATAAGATCATTCTTTCATTGTTTCTGGATTTATAACAGAGTTGCCTTTTTAAGGACCTCTTATTTCTAAAAGAAAAGCTGGGTCTATCTTCTAACAATTCTCTCAAGTCAGGATCCGACAATAAAACATTCCAATTCTTCTCAAAAATATTACAGAACCTTCTGATGTCACTTGAATAAGTTATAGGGAATCTAACTTTAAAATCATGACCTTCCTTGCTTTTAACATCTTCTATAGTATTTGAGAAGAGCGGTTTACATCTCCCATCCCTATTTTCAATGGTATATTTAGAGCTTTCATTTATGTCTTTCTTACTATAACCTCTGTTTAAGAAGTCTTTCTCTAATATAGTCATTGTCTTCACAAAGCCTTCATCTGTATTATGTAAGCGGCTTATTCTCATATATTGTCCTTTCACTACATTTTTATGTACAAATGTTGGATGCATACTAGTCTTATGTAAGATACTATTTCTCCATGTAGATTTTCTATACATCCCTGTTGTAAGTTCATCTAACGCTGTCTTCTTAACCAAAAAACATCTAGGAACTCAATAGAGTCCCTGGAATGTTGACTAGTGAATCTTAAAAATTCAGTGGTGCTATGTTAGTACTCCACCATCTCTTGCAACTCTTCACTAGTACCATCCCATAACAGGAAGGCGTCATCTACAAAACGTATATACCATACAATTTTGCCAGCATATTTATTGCTAGTACTTAATACATGATCTTTTTCCCATGCAGCCAATGCTAAGTTGGCGTAGCTGTTAGCACAAGCCGTGCCCATTGCTACACCAACTTTCTGTAGATAAAACTTGTCATTGAATATAAATACATTATTTTCTAGGACAATATCAAGCAACTCACATATCAAATTAATCTTAGTGCTTTGAAAAACTTGTTTCAAGGACAGAATATCACGTATTTTCTCAATACCCCATTTATTCGGTATCACTGTGAACAGTGAAGTGACATCCATTGTCACAAACATATAATTTCTATTAATATTCCTGGTCTTATTATATAACAGTCACAGAAATGCCTTTGTATCCCTTAGTATAGTCTCACGTGATTTTAGGACTATTTGTAAATTTTGTTCAATATAAATAGAGATGGCTTCTGTGGCCCATCCTTTACTGGATACAATAGATCTCATAGGGGGCTGTGTGATGTCTTTATGAATTTTAGGTAGACTGTAAATAATGGGTATAGTTGGATGTTCTATTTGAAAGTAGTCAAACAATTCCTCTGATACATAATTAGTAATCAATAAGTCAAAAATATATACAGATATCCTGTCAATTATACCTTGTACTTGTCTCTCATTTAGTTCAACATAAGTATCTGTATCATTCAAAAGTTCCATCATTTTCTTGTAATAAAAAACCTTATCCATTACTACTACACTGTTCCCCTTGTCAGCGGGCCTAATTTCAATGCTGTGAGAATTCTTTAGTTCTGACAGTGCTTCAGTTTCTGATTTACTCAAGTTATAAAATCTAGGTGGAAGATTTTTAGCATGCATCTCTCTAATTTCATGCTCACACACATTAGTGAAAGTTTCAACTGTGGGATGTATCTTGGGTACAAAGGCACTAGGTTGTTTAAACATATTATCAAATACATTTCTTTTAAACATGGTTTTAAGTGTTAGGTTACAAGAAAATAACTTCATCTCTTTTAATAAATCAGTTAATACTGTTTTCTGTGCTGGAATAAAGTTTACATTTCCATGGGCTTGCGCTACGCCTGCACCACTTCGTGAATCACTGTATGACTTCATTAGCATGGTGCGACACTGCGCATGGGGTGATTTGCATACCTATGCCAAGGGGTGCGTAGCTCTGGCGTACGCCGGTAGCGCACATGGGATTGGTTCATATCTGAATCGCTCGGCGGACATATTTGGCATTATACCGACTACGCTACGCCTGCGCCTGTTGCAAGCTTCATGAATCCGGGGGTATATTGCACCACTGCACCAGGAATTTTGTGATTAAATGTTTGGAAATAAATAAGTCTATTTTATATGGTAACATTACCAACTGCAATTTTAAGGTGCTTGAAAGCATCATCTATTTCTCTTTGGTAGAGTTGTATAATAACAGGTATTAGAACAGTATGGACAATTATGACTGCCCTTTTCATGTAGGAAAAACAAGGACTATCGCCAGGTACAGACTCAGCAGCCTCCTATAGTGCTTAGTGCTATAAAGGTTAATTGGTGAACTGAGTCAAGTAGGTGTGACAAATACATGTCAGAGTATGTAATCAGTCAAGTATAACATGTGACTAGCCTTTTTAAAATAGTTTTCTGCTTTAGAACATAATCTTCAGGTATGGTGTATATATTACTCAAAATGTTGACCTGTTAACTATTTCTTTATTTATAATAAAATGGAAGAATCTGAGCACAGGAGATCAGTTATTAAGATGTTTTTATAGTTGTCTCAGTAATTGAATTTGTGTGGATGACCTTAATAGTCACAGATCTGAATTTTATTCTCTGTCGAGGTGTGTAGCATAAGGATCTCTCATTGGTGTTTATTTGTTTAACTTACGCTGTAGTAATGTAATTTTTGTCAACAGTATCCTTTGCAATGTCTACGCAGATCTGAACACTGGTAAAATTATTACCAATGCAAATTATATTAACTAATATGAGGATGTTTTACATAAACTTCAAACTTAGGCCAAATGAAACTAGATGGAAATAATCTTGAAGAAGACCAATTCATAACCTTTGAGCTTCTGACAAGTGCATGTACCATGTGTAATAAAATAATTAAAAATATGACAGTCTTTAAAGATTTTTAGCATCTGGGTGTACAATAAATTGACGTTTATCAACGAGGTTTTGAAGTTGCAAAAATGGCTCTCTGGCATTGGAATGCATTAACATATACATTAAATCAAGAAAGAAAGAAAGTGCTGCTCCCTTTGTTACTCTTATAAGGATAAAGTTAGAGTATGGGTGTCCATTTTGATATATCATGTCTAAATCCTGTATCATTTTAACAGAAGGCTTGATTCCCTTAGCAGTTTGTCATATCTATATAGACTCATAGTGCTAAAGCTATGCACATTGTTCTATAAGAGACTGAGGTGAAATATGATTAGAGTTTTCATGAGAAACAAAAAAAAAAACAAAATAGAAGAACTCGGTTTTGTGACAGCAGTAGTTAAGTATTGAATATGCTACCAAATAAGGTTACATTCTGCATCAGAGTGGTATGTTTTAGTGACAACATAATAATTATTTTTATTATTATGTTGATAAGTTTATTTTTAACAATGAGGATCATCACATAAACTCATATGGACGACTCTCCTTGACTGTACCCTGAACTTGATATTGAACTTGGTGCATTCCCAGGATAGCTGACTACAGTTAATTTGATCTGCTCCCTGATTAACTGGGGAATGTTCTGTTACTGCATTTTCAAGACATTGTGCTGCTTTGTGGGAAAAAGTAGACTAATGTTTTATATCCCATTCTCTAGTACTTACAACTTAAGGTATTTTTGCCAGAAATATAAGCTTACATGAACTTTGCATTTGACTTCTTTCCTCACCTTCCCTTTGCCTTTCCTTGTTTGAGATTCAGTTCAGGTGAATTGAATTAGCAGAAAAAATTTGAGTTGTGCAATAAATTCTGCATTATGTAATATGAATGAAAGTGTGTAAACAGGTATATTCTGTAGTGTCATGATTCATGGAGACAATGACTAATTCCACTGAATCTAATCTACTTAAACAGCAATTGATACATTTAAGTTAAAAAATAAATAAAAAATAAAAATAAAAAAATGCCTTTTTATTTCAAGTGTCACCCCAACACTTCCATAAAGAAGACACACTGTAGCCTCAGCTTAATTATTCTAAAGTCAGACATGGCACCCTGGGGGAAATGCTTGCTTTTATATAATATGCATGTGTGTATGTGCATGTATGTATATTTATCCTTATATATTATTTGTAAACTTATCTATGTAGATATATTTTGTGTGTGTGTATATATATATATATATATATATATATATATATATATATATATATATATATATATATATATATATATATATTATATGGGTCTACTTTGACCCATCGAATTTACACTTTAGTGAAACTTATGCTAATATATATACTAACTCAGAGATCACACTACAGTGGGGGAAAGGGAATATTCCCTTATCCTCACTGTACCATGATCTACAACAACAACCTCCCATACATCAGTTAAGGAACACCGTACCTGCACCAATGCACCAGGAATTTTGTTCGGTGAAATGTAGTTTCACGAAAGTGCATTTTTGGATAAATACACTTTGCAAAACTAAGTTTTGCTATAGTGTAAATTTGATGGGTCAAAGAAGACCCATATATATATATATATATATATATATATATATATATATATATATGTATGTGTGTGTGTGTGTGTGTGTGTGTGTGTGTGTGTGTGTGTGTGTGTGTGTGTGTGTGTGTGTGTATATATATATATATATATATATATATATATATATATATATATATACATATATATTTACTATATATAATATATATATATTTATATATACATATATGTGTGTGTGTGTGTGTGTGTGTGTGTGTGTGTGTGTGTGTGTGTGTGTGTGTGTGTGTGTGTGTGTGTGTGCGTATGTATATATATATATATATATATATATATATATATATATATATATACATATATATTTACTATATATAATATATATATATTTATATATACATATATGTGTGTGTGTGTGTGTGTGTGTGTGTGTGTGTGTGTGTGTGTGTGTGTGTGTGTGTGTGTGTGTGTGTGTGCGTGTGTGTGTGTGCGTATGTGTATATAGGTCTAATATCAAATGTACGATCAGACATTGTTCGATTTACGTTAGTCTGAAACACCCCATTCGATAGTATACAAAGAATGAAGATATAAATGTAGCAATGCACTACAGCATTCACTGTTGTGATGTTCTACATTTTAATGCGGATCGCACTATAGTGGGGATTGGGAAATGTACCCTTTCCCTCACTGTACTGCGATCTTGGAGTCTGTATATGTAAGTAGCAGGGGGTGTGGGTGGTGCAGTGGGGCTCCCCCTCCTGTAAAAATGTTATTTACTTTGTGTTGCTCAGTACTAGCAGCTGTGGAAGTGTGATAAATGTTCAAGTTGTGTCGAATTCGAACATTCTCCACTTCCACATTCGACTTTTTTGTCAGTCGCTGTTTTTGTTTTTGCTTCTACAGTTCATAGAAACAATAATTCACATGAAGTGCGAGCTCTGACATGATATACACACGTATATATATATATATATATATATATATATATATATATATATATATACATATATATATATATGGTTCTACCTGACTTAGTCGACAGCGTAGAACACCGACAACGGAATCCCGAGCTCCAGAAGATTGACAATGAAGAAGACCGACGCGAATCGCGAGTGCCAGAACATCGACAATGCAGAAGACTGACACGACGGATGACAACACCAACGCCGAGGATGCCGACATGGGAAAAGGCTGTGTGAGTATGCAGTAGTGACGGACGTTAGGGTGCGAGTCAGGTAATTGTGGATATTGACGGTCTGTGGGGATAGGGGTGGGTTAAGTGAGTTAGGGTTAGGGAGCGGGTTAGGTAAGTGTGCGGTAGGGATAGACTTTGGGATAGGGGCGGGTTAAGTGAGTTAGGGTTAGGGAGCAGGTTAGGTAAGTGTGCGGTAGGGATAGACTTTGGGATAGGGGCGGGTTAAGTGAGTTAGGGTTAGGGAGCGGGTTAGGTACGTGTGCGATAGTGACGGACCTTAGGGTTAGGGTTATCGATAGTTGTGTATGTAAGGTTTAGTGTGGGTTTGTAAGGATGTTGGTGTGCTTGTGTTGTGTGTGTGGTTTGTGGAATGGGGATGTGTTTTGTTTTTTATTGTTGTTATTGTGGTGTGTGCAGTGTATGGGGTTTCGTGTTTGTGTACTGTCGGTTATTTCGTTGTCGGGTATGTGAGGTTTCGTGTTAATGCACTGTCGATTATGTGGTGTCGGTGATGTCATTGTCGGTGTTGTGTGGTTTCGACTATGTCAGGTAGAACTATATATATATATATATATATATATATATATATATATATATATATATATATATATATATACACAAAATAAATGGTTGAAATATTTCATGAGCACCACAAAAACATAGACTAAGACATGTTTACAAGTTATTATATCAACAACAGACAAGCCTGAAATACAATACATCAAAAAAAGGAAAAACACTTGTGCAGATTCTATAAAGTCTGCATAGTCCACTAAGACTGTGACGCATACAAAATAGTGCGTATTTTTGTATTCAATAAATGGCTTTACACAGTGTGTAGACATTGTGACATGTTAATTACAGCATAAGCAGCTGAATTGCTAATCAAACTATTCAAGATTGAGGAGCTGCTCAACAAGCTATAAAGAATTCATGTAGACTCATTGCAGGTTTTGCCTGTAAATTCCAAAACCTATTGGAATACAACCATGGAAATTAATCTATATAGAAAGAATGTTATTGGCTGTTGTTGCTCTTATTCATGCGTATGTGCAACAGGCTCAAATCTATGCAGCTGCTGCAGATAACAGACCTGGACCAAGAAGGATAACAGTGTTTAGGCCCCATTTAACTTTTATGATCTGCATGAGTTGGAAATTCTAGAGCGCTACAGGGTGGATACAGCTACACTACAGGAACGCTGTAACATCTATCATCCTCAGGTGTAAGCAAGGGCAAACTGAGGGGAACCAATACCGCTGGAGACTAAGGTATGTATAGTTCTTAGAATATTAGCTACAGGAACCTTCCAGAGACCAACAGGGGACATGCTGGGGGTGTCACAGGCATCATCATCCAGGATCCTCAATCAATCCCAGAATGCCATGATACAACATCCCAGTGACTACATGCATTTCCCTGTATGCCTGAGGACAGAGCCACAACTATGCAGGAGTTCTACCCTGTAGCACAGTACCCTAAAACCTTGGTCACCATAGACTGTACACACTTCAAAATCAAAACACCATCCTGGCAACAAGGAAGGATGTACATAAACAGAAATGGCTTCCACTCCATTAACTGCCAGGTTGTGTGTAATGCTAAAGGAATCATCTCAATGTGTGTGCTGGCGATCCAGGCAGTTACCACAACTCACATATCTGACACAACTCTCAACTGTATCAGATGTTTTCTAGGGGGGATATCTCACAGGGTCATTTACTGGGGGATTCACGTTATGCACTCGAACCATGGCTGATGATGCCTATCAGAATGCACATACACTAACTGAAGAATGCTATAATGAAGTACATGCTCAAACAAGAAATATCATAGAGCATGTGTTTGGGCTGCTGAAGTCACAGTTCCAGTGCCTAAATACATCTAGAGGAGCCCTGCAGTACAGTCCCCACACATGAGCTGAAATTTTCACCATCTCTACTATTCTGAGAAAACAACTTCAGCAGGAACACCAAGTGGAAGGGCCACAATCCCACCATCACTGTCAAGGTCACCGTGGTCACACTCAGGTGAGAAGTCAGAGAGGGGACAACCAGCTGCTGTGGGTGTAGGTAGACGTAGGCCCGCACACATGCTCACCATCTAAGGGCTGAAAACCTTCACTCTATGAAAATACATACAATAACACTGATGCCAGGCAATACTCACAACCTTTACTCACCTCATGTAATGGCTGTTTACTGCAAGCATCAGACTGAGTCAGCCCCAAATTAAAACTCTTACAACTGGCAGACTTCCAAGCGAAGTGTTGAAACTTGAACCTGGAATAGAAAAATAAATGTCTAAGAACACAAATGAATGGCATGCCCTTGCATACTGTTACTTGCTAATATAACTAAGTATAAAGTGGGTGATTTTTACAGTAATGACATAGATATGTAACAGCACTGACTTATGTCAATAATTGTGTTCTCTATCAACAAATAGGCCTCATGCACCAAAGATTCACACATTCATACTTCTCAAACACACAGATTCACAGTATTCCCAGAGTTTGGCCTCATAGTTTTGTGCTGGCAAATCATTAAAGATTAAAGTTAGAAAATGACAAGACATTTCAGTTTCAGTTTCAGACGTCATATCCCTCAGAAAAATTCATGGTAATGCAAAATCTGTTATTCTATCAACCTTCTACATTAAGATATTTCAAAATTGTACCTATTTTTTTACCTTTGTCTTGACTAGGTTCAGCTTTATTGGTCTAAGAGGTTGAGAGGGATGCATACATTACAAAAACCTGCAAGAAAGTAGTACAATTTTCAAAAGAACATCACAAATGCATATATACTAAGCACTCAGTTGGCTATGCACCCTGGGCATCAGACAAAAGACATGTATCCCTGAATCCAAAAGAGAGAAAACCAAGGGATATGGCACAATAATCATCATTTTGACAGGGTGTTGCATTGGGGGGGGGGGGGGGCAGGAGGCCAAGCCTGACACAAAAGGAAGTCAATATTAGTTTGCTGAAATTCATTTTCAGCGAACTCCAATTCATCAACCCATATTCAGTGAAATTCACTTCTGCGATTCGCTGAATATTCCTAGGGCAAAGAAGTAGTTGGCCAACTAGACAACTTTACCTTTTCCCCACTGTAGTGCAATCTCAGAGGTGGTATATATAATTGGGTGGGTGTGAATTCAATTTAGTTAGATGTGGTCCATTGTGCCACAGGGCAAGTATTTCATTGCCCTTGGAATATCCAGCAAATCACGGAAGTAAATTTTGCTGAATATGGGTCAATGAATTGGAGTTCACTGAAAATGAATTTTAGTGGACTAATATAGACCCCACAAAAGGTAGTGAGTGTGTGTGAGTAAAAAAGACAGACAAGCAAACATTTGGATAAAGCATCAAATGGCCACTGAGACAGAATGAGCTGTAAGCCTCATGAATGACCCATGTAACTGTTATGTGTGTGTGTGTGTCTGTATGGACACTCAAGGTGAAATGTGTGTGTGAGTGTCTGCAAGAACACAGACAAGCCGTATGCTAGCTCTACATCTGGGTATGTTGGACAGGTGTGAGCCATGCATGGTAGATGTGACAGTTCATCATCATCATCTCAGACCACAAGAACTGTCTCTGCCAAGATTTGCACTGGCACAGCCATGCCCATGGTCAGATGCACTGCTGCTACTTGAATGTAACTGGTATCTGCTGGATGAGCTCTCCTCACAAGTACACCAAGGATCACAACCCCATGGACTACCACATCTGGGTGTGGACACCTCACTCATTGATGGAACAGTGGTAGCAGTGCCACTATGGGAGCATGATAGGACATGGCCACATTGGCTAGCATCAGATGATGATACTGACCTACATCCACGTGGATGCCATCCCCCTCCCAGCAGATGTTCCAACATGTATTTCATCCAATCCGTTGAACTGGCAACACAGTGGAGACAGTCATGAATGTCAGCTTGTGCCACATCTACAATCCTATGCATTTCTTCAGAGGCCCTATTGGAACATGCCTATGCCTCCATAATGGCCCTAAACATATGTTGAGTGGCACAGAAAGGATCATGTGAATGGTGGACAGCAGGCCTCTTCTGAGCACCCCTAACAACCCTCCTGCATGGCACCTCACCCACACTTTGGCTAAAGCCAGAATCAGCAGGGACTGAAGCTGCAGAAACCACACTGCTCTGACCAAGTGTTTCACCCTCCACCTGTCCAATATCTGAGGGCTCACTGAAATAAGTATGTATAGGCCTACTGACTGTGTCTGATGGAAATACAGGGAATGGCTGAATATCAACCTTAGTGTCAGATTCAAACTCTGCACCCCCCCAACTGTGCTTCTGTTTGGCCACCATCATCATCAGAGTCTACTGAAACTCTGACATCAGGTGGTAAGAGTCCTACTCTTCCACTGTCAGGATCACCTCTGATAATAAGCAGCAAACACAAGAAATAAATTAATACCGACACTATAATTTTATATATGCTAAGAAACTAACACTGTTGACAGTGTCACAGACAGTACAGCAATACACACACTCATGACACCCAACTCACACATATGGATAAATGCATATTTCTGTCAAATACTCATCAGTACTCAAAAAAAAACGTTTGGCTTACCATATGCAGATGACTCCACACTTGCGAGGGAGAATGGTCCCAGAAGAAGTTAACCAAAAGGATAAGACACCATCACCACAATTCCAATAACACAGGGGGACCAGTTTTTGCCATTATATGTCCATTAACAATACTTTTAACTGAAACATGGCTGACACGTCAATCCAAAGCTGATGTGTAATAAACCAAAATGTGTTGTTAACTATATCAGTTTATCAATAGGTCCCTCCCCCAAAGTAAAATTAATTGAAACAACTGAATTATTGCTTTCAATATTTTACTATACAAGAATAAATGTTAAAAATTTACATATATAAGCTTTCTTGGAAGCTCATCCTGGAACATACTTGACCTCCCTGGAACAGCAGCAGCAACATCAATTTCATGCTGTTATGCACTTTTTACTGAGTTCCCTGGATCCCTAACAGTGGAGAGGAACTCTTCATTTGGTGTGAATGGTGGGTCTGTAGCAGCCCCCCCCCCTTAGCCATCTGTCCATGGGCCACTGCAGCTGCTTTCTTCTGGGCTGATGAAATTATATCAGTGGCCCTATGGCGCACCTGATCATAAATCCTGCTGTGCCCCTCTATGGTATGGCTGCCATTGACTATCTGGTTCCAAATCTGCATTCTGCCTGACATATCCCTACATCCTCTCTCAAACAGAAAGGCAATGTGCTGCCTAAATGCTTGGGCAATTATATCATTCTGAGAGTTACTGAAAGGAGTTTGCAGGGACTGGGATGCTTGGGTGAAATAATCCTAGGTGACATAAAACAAAAAAGAAGGATACTACACATAAATATCACATAAATAAAAGTCCTGCTTATATATACATGTATTAGTATTTTTTCAATATTACCCACTGGTAAAACACAAAACTTCCATGTATTAACATATAAAAGGTTATAGGGTTGTAAAGGATCTATATTAGAACATCGAAGTTTCAAAACTTCGAATGTTCTAATATCGAACCCTATTCAGCAAAAGCTGAAAATATCAAAGAAACAGAAAACCGAATGTTTTCCTATGGAAAGAATTCAGTTGTCCATTTCTGTTGCTTTGGTATTTTCAGCACTGTGGTGGAAAGTTATGGGTCGGGTTCAGGTAAGTGTGTGATTGAGTGCGAGTTAGGTTAGTTAGGGTTAGGGTGCGGGTTAGGTATGTGTGCGATTGTGTGGATGTGAGGGTTAGGGCGTGGGTTAGGTATGTGTGTGATTGTGTGGATGTGAGGGTTAGGGTGGGTTAGGTGAGGTAGGGTTAGGGCGTGGGTCAGGTAAGTGCGCGATTGTGTGGACGTAAGGGTTAGGGCAGGGTAGGTGAGTTAGGGTTAGGGCACGGGTGAGGTGAGTGTGCGATAGTGACGGACCTTAGGGTTAGGGTTTGGGTTAAAGTAAGTGGATAGTTAGTGGTGTGTGTATAGTTTAGTGTAGGGTTAGGTGTAAGATTTTAGGTGTATGTGTGTGGATTGCTGTTTGTTTGATGTGCTTGTGTTGTGTGTATGTGTTTTGGAAACTAGGGAAAAAATTAGCTGTTCTGTATGTTCAATGTTTTCAGCTTTCGCTGAATAGGGTTCGATATTAGAACATTTGAAGTTTTGAAACTTCGATGTTCTAATATAGACCCAGTTGTAACATATCACAATCACACACAATCCAAGGTTTGATCCAAAACCTGGAATAACAAGAATAAACCTCATTAAAAAAAGTTTTTGGTAGTGGCAACACACAAATGGTACTTGGTTCCCGAACCCCAAAACAACAGGCAAATGACAGTTTGTACCAAACAAGGAATGACACATTGATCAATTATTATAAGTGCTTTCCAAAAATTCTCATAAAATGCATGCACATTTACAAAAAAATGTAATTTTTCTATGATTGTCAGTCACCTCTACCTATGTCCACCACTCCCATGGAGATGTCTATGGGCCATCTTAGAAGCCTAACACCCCTGTGTCATTGACAATATGAGACATTTACATTTCACTGAAATAACATGGAAGAGTGTAAGATAACCAATTGTAACAATAACACTTGTCAACATCATCATCAGCCCCCTTTTTCCCATTTTTTTTCTACATGGGGTAGAGAAATTGTGTTAACTGTCGCCAACTCTCTCGATTCAGTTTCACACTCCTAACTACTTTAACACTCATGCCTAACTGTCGCAGATCTTCTTTCACACAATCAATCCACCCCTTTGCTGGATGTCCTCACTTCCTCTTTACCTTCTTCCTGCCTGTTCCAAATCTTCCTCACCAGATTGTCTTCTGCTTTTCTGCACGTGTCCAAACCACCGTAATCTGTTCTCGCTGATATTTTCTGCAATTGGAGCTGCTTTGGCTTCTGCGCTTGCATCCACATTTCTTTGCCTGTCCCACAGGGTGCATCCTACCATCCTTCTCAGGCACTTCATTTCCATCACCTCTAGCTTCTTCCAATTGTTCTGCCTTTACTGCCAAGGTTTCTGTACCATACAGTAGTATTGATCAAACCACTGTCTTGTACACCTTATTTTTCAGCTTCTTTGGCATTCTTCTGTCATAGATGACACCCGACTCTCTATATAAATTGGCTGAAGCCCCTCTTACTCTAGCTTTGACTTCTTCATTCAGACTTCCCTTCTCCTCAACCATCCCTCCCAGATACTTGAAGCTGTTTAGCTGTTCCACTATCTTACCTTTTATCTCTATTCTCAGCTTCTTCTGATTTCCCCAATTTGCTGCCATTACCACAATCTTATCTGTGCTTAGTGTCATCCCATGTGCCTTCAGTTTTGCATTCCAGTCTCAGAGTAATACCACATTGTCTGCATACAGCAACTTTGTTGATCTAACAGTAACACTTGTGATGAAAATTAATAAGGCTGTGCATCTGAGAAAGTAAAATGCCCTGACATAACTGCCTACGCCATCAGTAAGCTTCTAAGAATTGCATACAGATAAGAGTTGCATTTGATAATGTATATATATATATATATATATATAAAATATATATATATATATATATATATATAAAATATATTTTCCTAGTAACATGACAGCCAATCTAGTACATATCTGAAAAATTCAATCATACCCTATCAAGATCAGAAGTTTTCTGTGCAGATAAATCCAAATTAATAGCAATCTTATTCTGTGTTATCCACATAGACAACTCTCCTCACCTTCAGGCTCACTAGCTACACAGCTATCTTTTTATAGGATAGATTCAGGCCTGTGAGCACTGTGAAGATGCAGTTGAGGTGTGAACTCATTAGAATTGCTGAATCCGAAAGTTCTGACTCTCTGCAGCAGGTGTAAACATAGTGCAGGTATTCCCTCAGTGTTAGTTGCTATGGATTGCAACTATGAATGATTACTGGTAGGGAGAAGGAAAACACAACAGAAATTCAGGCTCTCTTATCTACATTGGATGTGCCACCCAGGTTACAATTACAAAGTGTAGAAGTAATTGTAGCAAGATTTTAAATGGAAGTGTGCAGCAAACATTTCTCAGTTTCTGCTCATTAATAGCCAAACTCCCCTGCTTTTATTGAAAAATGCATATTATTGTCATTTAATATTCTCATACATTTTAAGAATAATGCTACAAAATGCCCTACAGATGGCATGTCTAAGATTACAGCTCAGATAAGAGAAGAATGGACACAATACAAAGAGAAGACAGAGTTACATTGCTGCAAACAATACTCATAAATGGTTGTGTGATCAGGTATTACACTAAATATGTAATTAAAACATGTACAAACAACTAAGAGTGTACTAGTATACATCTCAGCAAGCTCCTGCCTGGTGCCCTGTAGAGTTCTACAGCAGCAGAGAGACAAAAGAGAGACTTTGGAGTGATTAAGTATCCTTTTGCTGCATTTTTTTTGCTGCCTTTAGCTAATTCCACCTAAAACTGATTTTCTAGAGTTTCTGTGATTTAAAAAGCTTGTTTCAGCTACATATTGTACTTATTTTTACTGTCTGCACCCAAAGTTGTTTTGGGGTTTAAATTACATGTTTAGCTGTTGTAGGCTACACACTCAGTTGTGATAGCCATTTCTGTGCATTTAAAGTGTTCTTTTTGATTGTATCTACTTTATTTTCTGAAAAAATATATATATATACTTGTTTTCCCGCCTTTCTAAGCTAGTTTAGTCCATTTTTCAGGTTAGTGCTGAATTCAGGCCTGTTTTACAAGTTTCTGTGTTTGCCCATACCTTACTTGGATAGAAGGAAGTTTCTCTGTTCACTGTGAGAGAGGGAGCTTTGAGCAGCCTATCTGTCCCTGGAAGACAGTGAGCTGATCGAAGAAAGGACACTCAGCAAACTCGGAGCTACAATATATAACATTAAGTATCCTGTTTTTTGTTTATTTTGTTATTTATTTCTTTGTTGTTTATAGCACTTTGTGTACTGTGTATTTTTTCTAGCTAGTTTCACTGTGTGTGAGGTATTAACTGGAAATTGTCCACTCTTATTAAGCATCTGTTGGGTTGTTTGTTTATGATAACTTGTTGCAGTTAAACTCTTTTTTTCTAGTGGCTCCTTTAGCTGTTTAAAACTTTCATTTAAAGGCTCACTGCTGCTTTTCAGCTGTGAGTAACATTTCTGCAGTTTGTTCTAAGTAGTGGGGATATTTGTAGCATTTCCATATTCAGGCTTGTATTTGGGCCTAGTGTTTGTGGAGGCTGTGTGTCTGAGCACATAATTCAGGGACATCTTGTTTTAGCCAAAGCCATCAGGCATTTCAGTGAGAGAGAATCTTTTGAGGTCATTGGCTGACTGAGGTCTCCTGGACTACAGCTTAGACTAAGCACCTCATTGGTTCTTTTGAGATTTCTTTCTTAAAAGCTGTCTCAGGTTTCAACTTTCTGTTACCTAAGAAGCTCAGTTGTGAGTGTTCAGCCATTTTACAGTGAGCTGATCGAAGGAAGGACACTCAGCAAACTCGGAGCTACAATATATAACATTAAGTATCCTGTTTTTTGTTTATTGTGTTCTTTATTTCTTTGTTGTTTATAGCACTTTGTGTACTGTGTATTTTTTCTAGCTAGTTTCACTGTGTGTGAGGTATTAACTGGAAATTGTCCACTCTTATTAAGCATCTGTTGGGTTGTTTGTTTATGATAACTTGTTGCAGTTAAACTCTTTTTTTCTAGTGGCTCCTTTAGCTGTTTAAAACTTTCATTTAAAGGCTCACTGCTGCTTTTCAGCTGTGAGTAACATTTCTGCAGTTTGTTCTAAGTAGTGGGGATATTTGTAGCATTTCCATATTCAGGCTTGTATTTGGGCCTAGTGTTTGAGGAGGCTGTGTGTCTGAGCACATAATTCAGGGACATCTTGTTTTAGCCAAAGCCATCAGGTATTTCAGTGAGAGAGAATCTTTTGAGGTCATTGGCTGACTGAGGTCTCCTGGACTACAGCTTAGACTAAGCACCTCATTGATTCTTTTGAGATTTCTTTCTTAAAGGCTGTCTCGGGTTTCAACTTTCTGTTACCTAAGAAGCTCAGTTGTGAGTGTTCAGCCATTTTACAGTGAGCTGATCGAAGGAAGGACACTCAGCAAACTCGGAGCTACAATATATAACATTAAGTATCCTGTTTTTTGTTTATTTTGTTCTTTATTTCTTTGTTGTTTATAGCACTTTGTGTACTGTGTATTTTTTCTAGCTAGTTTCACTGTGTGTGAGGTATTAACTGGAAATTGTCCACTCTTATTAAGCATCTGTTGGGTTGTTTGTTTATGATAACTTGTTGCAGTTAAACTCTTTTTTCTAGTGGCTCCTTTAGCTGTTTAAAACTTTCATTTAAAGGCTCACTGCTGCTTTTCAGCTGTGAGTAACATTTCTGCAGTTTGTTCTAAGTAGTGGGGATATTTGTAGCATTTCCATATTCAGGCTTGTATTTGGGCCTAGTGTTTGTGGAGGCTGTGTGTCTGAGCACATAATTCAGGGACATCTTGTTTTAGCCAAAGCCATCAGGCATTTCAGTGAGAGAGAATTGTTTGAGGTCATTGGCTGACTGAGGTCTCCTGGACTACAGCTTAGACTAAGCACCTCATTGATTCTTTTGAGATTTCTTTCTTAAAAGCTGTCTCAGGTTTCAACTTTCTGTTACCTAAGAAGCTCAGTTGTGAGTGTTCAGCCATTTTACAGTGAGCTGATAGAAGGAAGGACCCTCAACAAACTCGGAACTACAATATACAACATTAAGTATCTTGTTTTTTTGTTTATTTTGTTCTTTATTTCTTTGTTGTTTATAGCACTTTGTGTACTGTGTATTTTTTCTAGCTAGTTTAACTGTGTGTGAGGTATTAACTGGAAATTGTCCACTCTTATTAAGCATCTGTTGGGTTGTTTGTTTATGATAACTTGTTGCAGTTAAACTCTTTTTTTCTAGTGGCTCCTTTAGCTGTTTAAAACTTTCATTTAAAGGCTCACTGCTGCTTTTCAGCTGTGAGTAACATTTCTGCTGTTTGTTTCCCACCTTCTCTCCCTGTTGGTGTAGTGTTTTTATAGTTGGTGGCTTTGCAGTTGCCTGCCCCTAGTGTAAATTTGATCTGGGACCCTCCTCCCAGTCTAGTGTCATTACCTCATTCTACCCAGTACAGGGAGAGCATTTGAGAAGGTCAATCAGCTTAGTTTCTGCTACTCCTTTCTCTCTTTCCAAAAAAATTATCTGCTTTTACTGTATTTGTGTTTTTTCCTACTTTATTTTGCTTTTGCTTCATCTTAAAAGTACTCAATTGTATTTATTACTGCTTGGTGTAACTCATTGTAAGCCTTTTAGTTTAAGCACCTGGGCTTCAGACCAGTTTTACATTAGGAAGGTTTGGGGTCTGCACTGTAGTGGCAGAACAGGTAGCTTACATCCTTCTAAGTTGGGAACTGCTGATTGAGGGCTCAGTGTCTGTTATTCTAAAAGTGTATTAATTCTGGTTTAAGCACTTGGGCTTGAGGCCAGTTATTTTACATTAAGAGGGTTCGTGTTCTGCACTCTTGTGGGAGGAGAGGCTGGACTCTGTCCTTCTGAGCTGGGAATTTCTGGTTAAAGCTTATAGTGCCTGCATATTTGAACAGCTTCTTACTGAAATTGGTACATCTCGTTTGCTGTAGCATAGACTAGATCCAGGCCTGCTGAATCTAGCTTTGTTTGTATAACTTGAGCACTAATCCAGGCATTCTTTAAAGTATTCAGTTGTATTTATTACTGCTGGTAGTAACTTGATTAAAGTGTAGCTATCATTTCTAAGTCTTTTGGATTAAGCACTTGGGCTTCAGACCAGTTGTTTTACATTAGGGAGGTTTGTGGCCTGCACTGTGGTGGCAGGACAGGTAGCTTACATCCTTCTAAGTTGGGAACTGCTGATTGAGAGCTCAGTGTCTGTTATTCTAAAAGTGTATTAGTTCTGGTTTAAGCACTTGGGCTTCAGGCCAGTTATTTTACGTTAAGAAGGACTGCAGTCTGCACTCTTGTGGGAGGAGAGGCTGGACTCTGCCCTTCTGAGCAGGGAATTTCTGGTTAGAGGCTTATAGTGCCTGCATATTCTAACTGTTTCTTACTGAAATTGGTACACCTTGTTTGCTGTAGCATAGACTAGATCCAGGCCTGCTGAATCTAGCTTTATTTGTATGCTTGTTGTTTGTTTATTTCCCTGAAACGCTAATTCCTCCCTAAAACGCGGCCTTTTAGCACTTCTGTGGATCCCTAGTGATATCTGCATTGCTTACTGTACTTATTTCCTTGTTTCACTTGAAAGAAAGTTACTGTTTGTTGTTTTTGCATTTAAGTTACCTGTAACACATTGCATTTAAGTTACCTGGCACTTGCTCACTAAAGCAATTATATAAGTCAGCTCTAAAAAATTAAAAGCACTACACCCTCACAAACTCCCCTTGAGTACGTTGTTCCCCATTGGCCCTTTTTTTCAATTATAAAGGAATTCCCAATACTATTCTAGCATGTCCAAAGGTCAGTTGTCAATCTCCTCTCCGGTCCAGCTGGTGAATCTGGGAATCTTGAGGCAATGTTACAACTGCCTCATGTGCACAGACAACCCTCTCCTCCTCCCAACAAATTCCAACACATGTGAGAGATGCAACCATATAGCCAAACTGGAGGCTAAGCTCTCTCAACTCAGTACTGGGTAACCAGTCAGGAGGAGAAGGAAACCACACTCACTACAATTCCAGTCTCACATAGACCTACCACGACAACAAACCAAACACATAAACACACAAAAACATACTCGGAGGCTCTAAATAAAAATTTGCCTAAGCAGCAGAGACCACCAAAGCAGACACCCAAGCAACCGCTACCCCAAAACAAAACAAGTGCAACACATAGCTCACAAAGCCAGTGTGCCGAACAGTCACAGCCCTTAAGGCTAAACAACACACCTGATACACTTGTAATAGGTGACTCTATCGTCAGGCACACTGACGTCCCGCTCACCAGGCTGAACAAGGAGAAGGTCACGGTGAGCTGCCTGTCGGGCGCTAGGATCCGCCACATAACACAAGCACTCAGGTCACTCCAAGGCAAGTACAAATATGACTCAGTCATTGTCCATGCTGGTGTGAATGACCTGAGACGTACCTCCCTGGACTACATGAAAAGAGACATAGAGGAGCACTCTGAGCATGTAGCCCAGGCCGGTATGACCCTGACCTTGAGTAGCATCTTACCCTCACCAAGAATGATGCCACAATATGAAGACAAGATGATCAATTTCAACAATTGGCTTAAGTGTTGGTGTCATTCAAAGGGTATCCAATGCCTGTCAGCCTGGGATGACATGCTCAACAAGCCACGATGCTTCGCTAGGGACGGCTTGCACCTGTCACCCTGGGCTTTCGGATATTGGCAAAGGCTCTTGCTACCCCCATAGTGCCTTTTTTAGGCAAGGCTCAAAAGACAAACCCACCTCCATAGGTATCACAAGGGATAAGAAACTAAGAGTAATGCTACTCAATGCCAGAAGTCTAAACCTCAAGATGCACTTTCGAAACTCTCCTTAGCATGGAGAACATCGATATCTGTGCAGTAACAGAAACCTGGTTCAAGGCTCCCGAGAGCACCCCAGCACTACCAGGTTATACCTCATACCATGCATTTTGGCCCCAAAACTTGGACTGAACCACAAAAGGAGGGGGAGTATCAATATTCGTCAAAGATACCCACACCGCCAGGTTGGTGGCACAGCACGAAGCATCAGAGACTATCCATGTGCAACTAACTGTGGGTAAAACTGCCTTCCAGTTTATAGCCTGCTACAGACCACCCTCCCAAACACAGGAACCCTACTTGGCCTTCCTGAGAATACTGGAAAATATGAAGGTCTCTCCAAACACCATTATATTGGGCGACTTCAACTACCCAAACATAGACTGGGAGCATTACTCTAGCTCCAACACCCTAGCCCAAAGGTTCCTAGAATTTATAAACTCAAATGCTATGGAACAACTTGTTACCACTCCCACAAGAGGAGAAAACATACTGGACCTGATCATCACCAACATGGGGACACTATGCTCCAGACCAGAAGTGTATCCCTCACTGGTAAGATCAGACCATAAACTAATCTCACTGGATATTCACATCCCGACCCCACCCCCTGCCCAGAAAACCACAGTGAAAAACTTCTCTAAAGCAAATTTCACATGCCTCAAAACTGAGGTGAAATCCTCCAAAGCCCCGGGCCTGTGGAAAATCGCCCAGACCGCAGAATTCTTTATAAACGCATTCTATGAACACCTTCTGGAATGCATGGATCATGCAATCCCAAATAAAACCAAGACCCAATCCTCCAAAGGCAGGCGTCCTGTCTGGTGGACCCCAGCCATAAACAAACTATACAATAGAAGGAGAAAGCTACTACATGATAGAACAAAATCCCAAAAAGGAAGGCATCTCTGATCAGTATTAGCAAAACACTACGGGCACTCATAAAATCGTCTAAGGCCAGCTTCGAGAGAAAAATTGCACAGGACACTAAGGATAATCACAAGGCTTTCTTTAGTTATGTTAGGAACCTGGGTGGGAATTCCCAGATATGCTCAGAATTAGTCCAAAATGACAAAAAATACACCGAGCCCACAGACATTGCCAACATCCTAGCTGACAGGTTCAGTGCAAACTTCTCCCCTCTCCCCACCAAAGGGCAAATATCTATCCCAACAGAGTGCTGCCCCCCTGACATCTCAGATGCTCAGGTAAGAGCCACCCTCTCCAAAGCAAAAAACACAGCATCATTGGGACCAGATGGTGTCCCGGGCTGCGTCCTACATGAACTCCAAGAAGAGCTAAACCCAAACATAAAACTACTGTTCAATCTTAGCCTTACTACAGGATATGTACCCAAAGAGTGGCGTACAGCAACAGTGGTCCCTCTCCACAAAGGTGGTGCTTCAACGGATCCTGGAAACTATCTCCCCATAAGCCTGACTAGCTTGGTCTGCAAAGCTATGGAAAGGATCATCATGGACCTCATAAATAAAGATATTGGGGACCTACAGACACTGGATCCTACCCAGTTTGGCTTTGTTAAGGGCAGATCCTGCCTCTTAAACCTGGTCGATTTCTTTGAAACAGTCACCAAGGCCATTGACGAGGGGAAGGTGGTCCACACAGCCTACCTGGACCTCGAAAAAGCCTTCGATACAATACCCCACTCGGGCATTAAAGATAAGCTCACCAGCTTAAATATAAACCCCTATGTCACTAGATGGGTTGCAAACTGGCTCAAGGACAGAACCCACATGGTTAGAATTGCTGGAGCTATGTCAGACTCCAAACCAGTAACAAGTGGCGTCCCACAAGGCTCAGTCCTGGGACCTCTCTTGTTCGGTATATATTTCTTGGCGGTACAGGCCAACACGGAAGGACTGTGGCTGATAAAGTTTGCAGATGACTGCAAACTGGGCGCCATAATCAACTCTCCAGCCGACACAAGCATCCTCCAAAAGGGCCTCATAGAAACAGACAACCGGTGCCAGAGCCATGGCCTCAAGCTAAACGCCAAAAAGTGTATAGTCATCCCCTTTGGCAAAAACAAAGTGCCCACAAATTACCACATAGGTGGTAATCCATTAAGTACAGAAGAAGTCATTAGGGACCTGGGGACCCAGGTTGATAGCAATCTCTCATTTGACAACCACGTGGCCAAAGTGGTTAGAAAAACATTTTATATAGCCCACCTAATCATGAAGGGATTCACATCTAGATCAGGGGAGGTCATCGTACCTCTTTACTCATCCCTCATCAGGCCCATAACTGAGCACAATGTCCCTTTTGGGATGTACCTTACCAGACACCTGCAGCAACTGGAAAGACCCCAAAAGTACCTCACCAAGAGGATCAAAGGGCTCAAACAGATGCCATATGCTGCCCGGTTAAAGAAACTCCAGCTCTACTCAGTGGCATACCGCCTGCTCAGAGGCGATCTGTGCCTGATGTATAAAGCCATGTCCAACCCAGAATTAATGGACATGCTGCACCTCAGAAAATCCAAATCCCATCGAGCTACGCTCGAGACTTGAACCTCAGCACTGAAATAAATAGGACATGCTGGAGGGACAGATTCATAACCCAGAGGCTCCCTTCACTCTGGAATAAAATCCCAGTCCAGTTTAGGCAGAGTCCCACATTGACTCTCTTCAAGAGGAATCTTGATGAGTGGATGGGAAATCGTAGGTTTACCCCAGCTATCACTTCTGTGTCACTGTTAGACAGAGGCACAGTATACTAACCTCAAAAAAAGGCATAGCAAAATTAATTTAAAATGGGTGGCGAAAGCCAAACACACTCTGGCTAGGCTTATAAATGCCCTAGGGCAGATAGCCTAGTATGAACCTATGAACCTATGAATAAGAGTGGTTTCAGCCCAGTAATTAGTTGTTTATTGGCCATTTTGGGCTAATTTCTATCTCTTTCATTTTCCTGCTATAAAACCCACATTTGCAAGGTTTTTGTGCTAGTATACAGCTCAGCAAGCTCCTGCCTGGTGCCGTGCAGAGTTCTACAGCAGCAGAGAGACCAAAGAGAGACTTTGGCGTGATTAAGTATAATTTTTCTGCATTTTCTTGCTGCCTTTAGCTAATTCTGCCTAAAACGCCAATTTTCTAGAGTTTTGTGATTTAAAAAGCTTGTTTCAGCTACACATTGTACTTATTTTACTGCCTGCATTTTACCAAAGTTGTTTTTGTGTTTAAATTACCTGTTTAACTGTTGTAGGCTACACACTCAAGTGTGATAGCCATTTATGTGCATTTAAAGTGTTTTTTTTTATTGTATCTGCTTTATTTTCTGAAAAAAACAAAAAAAAAACAAAACATATACTTGTTTTCCCACCTTTCTAAGCTAGTTTAGTCCAGTTTTCAGGTTAGTGCTGACTTCAGGGCTGTGTTACAAGTTTCTGTGTTTGCCCATACCTTACTTGGATAGAAGAAAGTTTCTCTGTTCACTGTGAGAGAGGGAGCTTTGAGCAGCCTATCTGTACCTGGAGGAGTGGTTTCAGCCCAGAAATGAGTAGTTTATTGGCCATTTTGGGCTAATTTCTATCTCTTTCATTTTCCTGCTATAAAACCCACATTTATAAGGTTTTTGTGCTAGTATACATCTCAGCAAGCTCCTGTCTGGTGCCCTGCAGAGTTCTACAGTAGCAGAGAGACACAAGAGAGACTTTGGAGTGATTAAGTATCATTTTTCTGCATTTTATTGCTGCCTTTAGCTAATTCCGCCTAAAATGCCAATTTTCTAGAGTTTCTGTGATTTAAAAAGCTTGTTTCAGCTACATATTGTACTTATTTTACTGCCTGCACTTTAACAAAGTCATTTTTGTGTTTAAATTACCTGTTTAGCTGTTGTAGGCTACACACTCAAGTGTGATAGCCATTTCTATGCATTTAAAGTGCTTTTTATTGTATCTGCTTTATTTTCTGAAAAAAATTCAGGGCTGTGTTACAAGTTTCTGTGTTTGCCCATACCTTACTTGGATAGAAGGAAGTGTCTCTGTTCACTGTGAGAGAGGGAGCTTTGAGCAGCCTATCTGCTCCTGGAGGAGTGGTTTCAGCCTTGTAATTAGTAGTTTATTGGCCATTTTGGACTAATTTTTATCTCTTTCATTTCCCTGTTATAAAACCCGCATTTGTGTGGTTTTGCACGCTGGGCAGCGCTGGTTAGCTAGGGTATAACTATTCCCAGCTTCACAAAGTCTACTCTTCAATCTTTCCCTTGGAATTAGACAAACTTTCATCTTAAGCACTCAAATCATTCACTTCTCATCCCTGCACTTGCCCAAAACTCATAGCAAGCATTAATAAACCTTAGCACTAGACCCCCCTATACTGTAGAGAAGGACAAGGATCTCTATTCGACCTTACCAGCCAATCAGTAAAACAGTTCAGTGAACCTATCCAGGCTTATCCAAAGGGCAACTTCAGATGTACTCTCCAGTCCAACTGGTGAATCTGGGCATTTTGAGGCAATGTTACAATTGCCTCATGTACACAGACAACCCTCTCCTCCTTCCACCAAACACTAATACATGCGAGAGATGCAATTATGCAGCCAAACTGGAGGCTAAGCTCTCTCAACCCAAGACTGGACCAGGCAGTCAAGAGGAGAAGGGAATTATTTGCATCACACCAGCAGTCTCACATAGACCTATGAAACCAACACTGGCAAAAAACACACATAAATACACAAAAACATACTTGGAGGCTCTAAATAAAAATCTGCAAAAGCAACAGAGATCTCCAAAGCAGACATCCAAGAAACCTCCACCCCCAACACAAACCATGAAACACATACTTCACAAAACCAGTGTGCCACACAATTACAGCCCTTAAGGCAAAATAGCATACCCAACACATTAGTAATAGGTGACACTATAGTCATGCACACTGACGTCACACTCACTAGGCTGAACAAGGAGAAGGTTACTGTTAGTTGCCTGTCGGGTGCCAGGATCCGCCACATAACACAAGCACTCAGGTCACTCCAGAACAAGTACAAATATGACTCTGTCATTGTCCATGTTGGTGTGAATGACCTGAGCCGTACCTCCCTGGACTACATGAAAAGAGACATGGAGGAGCTCTCTGATCATGTAGCCCAGATTGGTATGACCCTGACCCTGAGTAGCATCCTGCTCTCAGCAAGGATGATACCACGGTATAGAGAAAAAAATATTAATTCCAACAATTGGCTAAGCTTCTGGTGTCATTCAAAGGGGATCCAGCGTCTGTCAGCCTGGGATGACATGCTTGACAAGCCATGCTGCTTTGCCTGAGACGGCTTGCACCTGTCACTCTTAGGCTCTTGCTACCCCCATAGTGCCTTTTTTAGGCAAGGCTCAAAAGACAAACCCACCACCGTAAATAGCACAAGTAACAAAAAACTGAGGGTAATGCTGCTCAATGCCAGAAGTCTAAACCTCAAAATGCATGCACTGAAAGTACTCCTCAGTTAGGAGAAAATCAATATCTGTGCAGTAACAGAAACCTGGTTTAAGACTCCAGAGAGCACCCCAGCACTACCAGGCTACAACTCATACCATGCATTTCAGCCACAAAACCCAGACTGAAATACAAAAGGTGGGGGAGTATCCATATTCATCAAGGATACCCACACCTCCAGGTTAGTGGCACAGCACGATGTTTCAGAGATCATCCACGTGCAACTAACAATGGGCAAAACTGCAATTCAAATTATAGCTTGCTACAGATCACTCACCATGTCCCAGGACCCCCACTCCGCATTCCTGGAAACACTGGGAAACATAAAGGGCCTACCAAACACCCTAATATTGGGTGATTTCAATTATCCAAACATTAACTGGGAGAACTACTCAAGTATGAACTCCCTGGCCCAACATTTCCTAGAATTTATAAACTCAAATGCCCTGGATCAACTGGTTAACACCCCCACCAGAGGTGACAACATATTGGACCTGGTCATCACCAACATGGGCGACCGGTGTTTCACACCGGAGGTCAACCCCTTGCTGGTTAGATCTGACCATAAACTAATCACTCTGGATATCCACATTCCGCCACCATCCCCGGTCAAAGAAACCACTGTGAAAAACTACAAAAGCAAACTTCATGTTACTTAAGGACTGAGGTGGGAAGTTTCAAAGCCCCCATGCTAAAGGATAATGCTGTCCAAGCTGCAAAATCCTTTACTAATGCACTCTACAGGCACCTACAAAAATGCATGGATCGTACTATCTGAACCAAAACCAAGACTCACTCCTCCAAGAAAAGGAAACCAGTCTGGTGGACCCCTGCCATAAACAAGCTATTCGATGGAAGGAGGAAACTAGTACAGAAAAGAGTAAAATCCTAAGAAAGGAAGACATCCCTGATGAGTATCAGAAAGAGACTACGTTCTCTCATAAAATCATCCAAGGCTAGCTTCGAAAGAAAAATTGCCATGGACTCCAAAGATAACCACAAGGCATTATTTAGCTATGTCAAGAATCTAAGTGGCAATTCTCAGATCTGCTCGGAGTTAGTGCAGAATGGCACAAAATACACTGAACCGACCAATATAGCCAACATCCTGGCAGACAGGTTCAATGCAAACTTCATCCCCCTCTCACCCCCAAAAGGGCCCATAACTATACCAGAAGAATGTAGTGCTCCTGAAATCACAGACACTCAGGTTAAAACAGCCCTTTCCAAAGTTAAAAACACAGCATCAATGGGGCTGGACAGTGTCCCAGGCTGTGTCCTACATGATCTCAAAGATGAACTAACCCCTCACCTAAACACACTGTTTAAACTCAGCCTCTCCACAGGCTACATGTCCACAGAGTGGTGCACAGCAACAGTTATTCCGCTCCACAAAGGTGGAGCCACAACGGACCCCAGGAACTATCACCCTATAAGCCTGACTAGCTTGGTCTGCAAAGCTACGGAGTGCATCATCATGGATCTCATTAACAGAGACATTGGAAACCTCCAAACACTGGACCCAACCCAGTTCAGCTTTGTTAAGGGCATATCATGCCTCCTAAACCTGGTGGACTTCTTTGAGACAGTTACCAAGGCTATAGACGAGGGAAAGGTGGTCCACACAGCCTACCTAGACCTCGCAAAGGCCTTTGACACTATTCCCCACTCAGGTATTATAAACAAGCTCACCAGCCTGAACTTAAACCCCTACATCACGAGATGGGTTGCCAATGGGCTCACGGACAGAACCCACATGGTAAGAGTTGCAGGAGCTAGGTCTGACTCTAAACCTGTTACAAGTGGTGTTCCCCAGGGCTCAGTCCTAGGACCCCTCCTGTTCGGCATATACTTCTCAGAGGTACAGGCAAGCACAGGAGGACTATGGCTCACCAAGTTCGCAGACGACTGCAAACTAGGGGTTATAATTGACTCTCTAGCTGACACAGACATCCTCCAAAAGGGTCTCACTGAGACAGATACCTGGTGTCAAAACCATGGTCTCAAGCTAAATGCCAAAAAGTGCATAGTCATCCCCTTTGGAAAAAAACAAAGTACCCACAAACTACCACATAGGTGGTAGCCCCCTAAATATGGAAGACGTAATAAGGGATCTGGGGACCCAAGTAGATAGTAACCTCTCCTTTGATAATCACATTGCCAAAGTGGTTAGAAAATCCTTCTATGTGGCCCACCTAATCACAAAAGGTTTCTCATCCAGATCGAAAGAGGTCATTAGGCCCCTCTACGCATCACTCATCAGACCCATCATAGAGTACAATGCCCCATTTGGGATGTACCTTACAAGACACCTGCAACAACTGGAAAGACCACAGAAGTTCCTCACCAAGAGGATCACTGGCCTCAAGCAGATGCCCTATGCAGCTCGACTGATGAAACTCCAGCTGTACTCTGTTGCATACCGCCTACTCCGTGGTGATCTCTGCCTGACATACAAGGCCATGTCCAACCCAGAATTGATGGACATGCTCCACCTAAAGAAAAACATATCCCCTCGAGCCACATGCTCCAGGGATCTAAACCTCACCACAACAATAAATAGGACTTGCTGGAGGGATAGATTCCTGTCCCAGAGACTTCCCATGCTCTGGAACAAAATTCCGATCTACATTAGGCAGAGCTCCTCGCTAACCCTCTTCAAAAGAAACCTTGATGAGTAGATAGGAAACAGAAAGTTTAACCCAGGGATCACTTCAATGGCTCTGCTGGACAGAGGCACAGGGAACTAATCTAAGGGGGGCGGCGAATGCCAACACATTCCGGCTAGGCTTATAAATGCCTTTGGGCAGATAGCCTAGTACCTACCTATGAACCTATGAACCTATATCTTGTTAATATTGTGGATGAAATGGGACTTGCTTGTATGCACAATTATTTGCATTCCTGCTGCAAAGCTGTTTCTGTGGCAAAAAGGTATAAGACACACTTACTGTCTTTTGTAGGTTCATTGGTGTGACAGTTCAAATCTTGACTGGTGTAAAAATCTGTAATGTGTGCTTAAATTTATTTTGCAATGTTTTTTTTTAGTATTAATATTTGTGCTGCGTGTGGCTTAGTTCAAACACAGTGAAACTGATAAATCAAATAAATTGCATGTAATGTACTTCTGTGATAAAGACTGCATAATTTACACCTGCAAATCAAATGTGTGTGTAGCACACTTGATAAACACGATGAACCATAAACTATATACTATCTGTTCATCACGGTTCAAGTCCCACATTTATCTTTTAAGAATGAAACTTAATAAACACTTCTTAGAAGGATAATACAATGTGAGCTTTGCCTGTCACATTTGCACATCACACACACACATGGTCTAATGTCCCACACAAGAATCAGACATTCTCAATTTCAAAATGGATACATTGTTACCTGTTTTACTGGCTATTGTGAAATCCCACTAAGTGACATTGAGTGATGGCCAGCAACACCTTCAGGTCCAGAGCACATGCAGACACAAAGAAGACAGTAGTCAATTTCAAAGTAGATACATTGTTGCATCTTTTACTTATCATCACGTAAACTCACTGTGGTCAGCAAACTCCCACAGCACCTGCAGGTCTAGACCACCTGTAGACAGGAAGCAGAGAGTAGACAATTTGAAAACTGATACACTGTAGCATGTGTGGTTTGCCACCATGCAAACACACAAAGTGGCATTTCACATCATACACCAATGCCAAATGATAGTTAATGGCTCTTCACATCCAATGGCATGGTGCAGTTACCTCCTTATAATGCTGCTTAAACCTGCTGCACTAAGAAAATGCACAGTTAAAGTAGAATAAAGGCACTTGTATTTAAAATTTCATTTAAAAAACTACTTATTTAGTCTGTTGACTGTATCAATATGTAACTCCATATGTGTACTGTTAACATAAATGACTTGAGTGTTTATATACAGTACTTCACTGTAGTCATTCCATCTCACATTTTAAATAATTATCACATGTAATAATTTATTTACATCATGAATACATATTTAAGATTATTAGTAAGATCTGGATTCGAACCCTGTATCATCTAGCCTCAAAATAAAAACCTCAGTACTCATACACTTGCTGTCACAGAGTTGCAGATGTTTCTCTTCCACTCAGTACTGTCCAAAGTGCTGACTGCTGCACCTCTTTGCTTAATGTGTTTGTGCGGAGGAAAGCAAACCAATTAAGCTCTCATAATTTTGTCAATGAAAAGAGGCCCATGTTTGCTTGTCACTTAACTACATGGAAATGGGGAAAACAGTATAAATACTTTTTTAAGGTTAGACAATGAATAACACATTTCCAATATGAACTCTATATGAACACCATAGCATCTGTTAATTGTGTCTACCATAGCCAGTATGGATAAGTACTTCTCATGTTCAAGTAGGAGTCTTTAAATATGTATTTCACATGTGGAAACACTCTGCCATCAATCACATAAACCGGCTGTTCATTGGCTCTCTATGGAAAGTGCTGATTAGCATGAATTACTTATGTTTACTGCCCAGTTAGTCTTCATCTCATCAAAATCCATGTTAAATTACAACCAAGGGAAGGAAATTTTTAATGACTGAACACATATTTACATTCATTCATGTGTTACCTGCAACCATGCACTTGAAACTTGTTTTGTCAGTACTTGTTCCCAAATGTCAACTTCACTACAGAAATAAATAACAAAACTGCATTGTTACATATCATGTACACCTTTATAATGACAACAGACATATATAGTATAGTCTTATACATGTATTAATGTGGACAGCAATTCTTCACAAGTATGAATACACAAATATGATCATCTGCATGTGATAATTTGTGTAATGTACACAACATACTGGGAAGCAGCTGCATATCTCTCATTCTGCTACATGCATTCCTGACAGCTGTTTGTGCATAGTTTGTAAAGCTGTCACTTAAAGTATACCTACACATTGGAAAAACAACATGAAATACTACATCCACACTTTGCACATCAGTCTCATAACTGGAAATGTCTTGTCAGTCGTACATGGCTACCCATTCATTTCAACATCTTAACTGAAATATCCAATGATGATGTCATCCACTATATACTGTCCAACAGCAGTGTAAATGTCAGACATGTGCTGTGACGCTTATGTTAAATACTGAGTTTTCAAATCAGTGTACTTAGGCAGAGGTTCTAATCTCACTGTGGCCAACTGGTGTGTGTGTGTGTAGTCAGTAAAGCATAACTGTGTATCCCACAGTCATCAATACAATCCCATGAAGTACAAATATTTTGACAGTTGTACATGACTACACATCCATTTCATTCAGTCCTCCAAACAACTTATCTCAAATGTCCAATGATGATGTCATCCACTATAAATTGTCCAGCAGCATCATAAAACTCATACTTATGTCATGGTGCTTGTGTTAAATACTGAGTTCTATAGTCAATGTACTTAGTTAAGCAGGGGTTTTAATCTCACTGTGTTTAACTTGTGTGTGTATGTCTGAGTTCACTTGGTTGAAATTTGAGAGACCATTTTACACCAGCATTTGGGACACTGTTACTACCATCCTCTGCTCTATAGACACTGCTGATGTCATCAGTTATAAAATGTTGCCTGGCACTCTAAAAGCTAGCCTTGTGCTATGGTGATTATAAGCACTGTGCTCTGTAAACAGGTAGGGGTTATGTTCTCACTGCAGTCAATTGGTGTGCATGCTTGTTACTTGGTTGACATTTGAGCGACCATTTTACACCAGCATGTGGGACAATGCTACTACCATCCTCTTCTCACAGACACTGCCAATGTCATCAGCTATAAAGTGTCTGACACTGTAAAAGCCAGACTTTTGTTGTGGTGCTTGCATTAAGGACTGTACTTTGTAAACAGGTAGGGGTTTGTTCTCACTGCAGTCAACTGTGTGTACATTCATCAATAGCTATGGTGACAAGTTGAGAATGATATGAGTCCACAGCTATGCCAAACTCTCCTCCAAATGACTTGCTGTAGCATAAAAGGATTATGCCATCCTCTATAACATGCACTCTTACAGTATTCAAGACAAAATTAGGAGAAAAAGCACACAAACAGCTGCTAAAGCCCAGTAACTTATAAAAAAGTAAAATAAAACTAGAATAAATTATGTGGTCACCATGGTCATCTTAAAAATAGAAAACTTTAATCAAAACACATTAATGACATCAGACTAGAGAATACAACTAATGCACTTGCTAGACAATTGAAGGATTTTCCAGGACATAGATTTAAGTTTATGGTAATACAATTGATTGCAATAAATAAGCAAGGTGGGGACATTGTGTAGAGCACTGAAGTTGCTGAGATGAAATACATTGTTAAGTTGAGAGCTAACAGTTTGCCTGGTTTAAACAGCACTGTTCCTTTAAAACCAGCACTCAGAGCATGGTGATTGTTTAATTGATACTATGTGTCCATTGGTTGATTCTCTATGCCTTGTTGATATTTTAGTGTTTCTAAGTGTTGCTTTGTTGTGTGCTTTTAAGATCTGAAGAAGGGCTTTTGCCTGAAAACTTTTGTATTTCTTTTGTTTTTGATTAAAGTTTTTTTTTTATTTTCAAGCTGGCTATGGTGACAGGATTATTTATTCTAGTATTCAAGACAAATCTGTGCTGTGGCAGTAACATTAACTACTGTGTTTGCAAGATATTTTACCTACACATATAGGTGTTCTATTCTGACAACAGGCAGCTTGCATGTCTATACATACAGATATCACTTTTGACAGTGTTACAGTCAGACATATATGGTGTTGCTACTGTGACATTGCATGCCATTCATATTCCATACCTACACAGGTGCAATGTTCAAATCAGGCCCAGTCTACTGCTGTGTGTGTGTGCATGGTTGGTGGTACATTATGGTCATTGTATGATCTTTGGAAACACTCTTCATTTCACTACTACTTGGAGAACCTTTCACATAGCCCCATACATCCACCATCCTCCTGTTTCAACTGGCCATATGACATTCTTCCTGCAGAGGAATGGAGGATGTCCTCATATCAAATATGGTTACACACATGAAGCAAAGTCATTCCATGAGCCTCTGAAAGCCATCTCCAAACCATTGCACGTGTGATTGCTAATTCTGTCACATGTCCCATACGGACAATGACAAGCTGTAATGCAATCCAACAAATATGCACATACACACAACAGTCTTACTATATTACATAATACAGAGGTATTATAGGTATTTGATTTTACATGGTATAATAATGGCTAGGATTTTGTGTGATGTTGGCCATTAGCCTAATATTGTCCTATGACCTTATGAACAGTTGGCATGTCAATGCTGCTGTCATTGACATGTGCTATATTGAGATGTGGATGTACAGTATGGTTACAAGAGGGTATTACAATCTGTGATGTGAACTAATGTATTGATGGCCATTGCTGCTATTGCATTCTATGCTCCTTCTATAACAGCTGTAGTAATATGTCTCCTGAGAACTGTTGGCATGGTATGGTAGGATAGACTTTCATGAATATTGTTGGCATATTAGGGTATGTGTTGTAGTGGAGTAGATCAACCTTCTACACAGTTCACATTTCACCACCTCAGTGACACTTGCAGTATGGCACAGGTGTGGATGTGTCTACATACCATCATTAATTGTTTTGTGACTGACATCAATATAAATTCCTATTGATTACACGGTCACATAAGTCTTGTCTCGTACACATGTTGTTATGCTGTGATAAACACAACCAGTGAGTCACATGTTTTGATTCAATTGCAACCTTGTAGAATTTAGTGTATGTGCAATTGTATTTCTATACCCAAGGATTGTTGAGGTGGTCAGCAACACCATTGTGTGACTGTTAGCATTTGCGTCAGGGAATGTTCTGCATGAGCCACAAAGAACTGATCTCAAATGTGTCCTGATATGACATCAGGCTTCTCAGTCACAGCTTGCCCACGAAACACATATAGGCATATGTTGTACAATTGATGTAAGCATGTGACATTGGTACAGTTGTATGACTGTGTGCATAGTACCAGTGTGTGGAATGTGATGAATGACCAAGGTTATATTTGGAAGTATTTTCATAAATCATTTATTCCAATAAATGTGAAATGTTAAGGGGAATACACTACTAAGCATAGATCTGTATGTGGATGCCACTAGACATACCCAACTGGAGCAAATAGACAATCTGCTAGCTGACAATTTGTCTCACACATCACCCCCCTGTCACCACTGGCCATCAGCCAAAGTATACAAGCAAATATTACTCAGTTTTTATTCTAAAAAGGGCAGCTCATCTGTGCACTCTCTATGGCTAATACAGAATCAATGGATCCTCTCAGCATCACAGGTTGCCTATAACATGACTCAAAACATGGACCTACCAGACACAGTTGGAGCCATACTTCAAAACAGCTTACAGATAGCCTGCGTTCCCATAGAAGGGTGTACATCAACATGCATCCTTCTGACTGGGTGGGGGAGTGGGTCACTTGATGCATGCATGTATAGACACATCATGAGTCTCCTCATCTGTGAGGTACACCAACAAGTCACTGTGGATCTTCCCTAAAAGGGCACAGGTTATATACGCACTGTGCTACATCATGTCTGTTATAACTGTTCGATGCCCTCAAGAAGGTCAACAAGGGCATGCATGATGACAACACTATCACCATGCGTAATTTGACCTGACAAGGCATTTAACACAAATCCACCCTGAAGCATTACTGAGAAACTGTCACAAGTGGCCATAAACACCCACATCACCAAGTGGGTAGACCACTGGATCACATACGTAACAGATAAGTATGTTGAAATGTGTGAAGTGGCCTATATCTAGAGTCCAGTAATCAGGTCTGTACTGCAGGTATTTGTACTAGGCCTATTTCTGTTCATTATTTAAGTCTCAGATGTCAAGACTGAATTACATATCCTTTGTCCAGCCAGCTTTGTGGAGGATTGCAGATTGTGAGCAATCAATGAATCCAAGTGGGGTATTGAAAGCCTGTATAAAGCAGAGAAATATGGAAATCAAGAAAAGGTACAAATAGAAAGGTTTATGGAAGAATTAAATATGCCAAGGTTAGAGGCAGATGAGGCTCAATTGCTAACAGTTAGAATTGGAGGAGATGGGATAAAAAATTGTGATGTAAAACCAATCTACAGGAAAGTCCCCAGGAATAGATGATATTCCTGTGGATGTTTGGAAGCTAGGAGGGCAAAGCAACTGATAAAGATCTAGAAGGTTTTTTTAACATTATTTTAAGAGGAAGAGAAGTACCACCATCCTGGTAGAAAGTTGTGGTAGCTGTAATACCTAAAGAAGATAATGATCCATCAGATCTAGCTTCATACAAGCCCAATGCAATGCTAAACCATGATTATAAAATGTTTATGTCTATAATGGGTAAAAGAATGTCAAAAGTGATGCCAAATTGATAGGTATGGATCAATGTAGTTTTGTGGAGGGGAGGCAAACATTTGACAACATTAACAGAACATTGATGATCCAGACAAAAGCAGAATGTAAGAAAATACCATTGTTGGTGGTGGTTCTTGATACAGAGAAGGCATTTGTCGGAGTAAGCTGGGAGGTTATGAGCAGGGCAATGGAAGCACTTGTATTCCTTGATAAAATTATAAGCTTAAGTAGGAGGATATATGAGGGATTGGAGGTGAAAATTAAAGTGGGTGGGGTCCTCTATGATGATTTCTGCTTGAACAAAGGAACCTTTGTTATTTGCATTATATTTAGAACCACTGGCAAAGAAAACAAGGGACTCAGAAATTCAAGGCTATAATTGGTATGGTAGTCAAGAAAAGCTGGCTCTGTTTGCAGATGGCATTATTTTATATCTCACGAAACCAGAAAAGGACATTACAGTGTTGTGTAACATTTTGAAACACTTTCAACTCTTTTCAGATTACAAAATTAATGAAGCTAAAACAAAGGCAATAGCAGTAAATTATGTATCCACACACAAATTGATACAGCAATATCCATGTTTATGGGGACATGATAAAATTAAGGACTTAGGACTATGGGTTAAAAATTATTCCAGTGTGGCAGCTAAGGATATGTAGGAACAGACCAAACAAAAGATAATACAAAAACTGAGAAATTGGAAGCTCTGTTATATAGATATGGATAGTAAGATACAAGCAATCAAAATGTTTTTAGTCCCTTTAGCCTTATACACAGGTCAGCCATATTTTTATCAATGAGAGGAGCTGTGGATAGAAATGAATAAAGAGCTGAAGGATTTTATCTGGGAGGGGAAGACACAAGAGTCAAGTGGAATAAGCTGTTTCTTCCACTAGAACAAGGCTGATTGGGATTAACCCATTTGAAGGGCTATTTCAGAGCTACACAGTTAAGGCTCCTATACATAGCACAAGCAGAAACTTATAATTCAAAGTGGAAAGAGATGATGATGATGAAACCAGGAGAAGCTCAAGAAAAAAGGACAGACTGATTTTGGGTCCAGATCTTTAAGGAGAATAACAATAATAAAAAAATATTATATTTGTAAAGTAGCAGAATGTACTCTAAGAACTAAGCCAATATGGAAGGGAGAAAGGAGATTCTGCCAATAGAGATGACTGCAATTAGGGATCCAGATAATAGGCAAGAGCGGGCTGGAATTTATTTGAGAAAACTAGCAAAGGAAGCACTCCTCTCCATGGAAGATGTTGAGACATCTGTGCAGTCACAGAAATCTGGTTCAAGGCTGCAGTAAGTATCTCAGCCTTGCAAGACTACAATCCCTTCCATACTTTGAGACCACAAATTGAAGGTGTGAGAACCAAACGAGGTGGTGTATTAAAGATAATTATGCCTCTAGACTGGTTAGACAAGATAACTCTATGGAGTTACTCCATGTCCATAGTACCATGGGAAAGAACCCCTTTCATGTCATCACCAGTTACAGGTTACTATCCATGAAACAAGATGCCTATACAACCTGTTTAGACCTACTTGGGGCAATTAAAGTACAACCTAACACACTAGTCATTGGTGATTTCAACTATCTCTCCACTAACTGGGAAACTTATATGAGCAAACTCACTTGCACAAAAGTTTGTGGATTTTGATAACTCAAATTCCCTGGAACAAATTGTGCACCACCCCACAAGGGGCCCTAATATCCTAGATCTGGTCTTTACCAATATGAGTGACCGATGCAATGCCTCAAGTGTAGGGCTTGCACTGGTTAAATTTGACCATAAATCAGTCATTTTTGAAGTAGCAATAGCACCAGAACTCCCCAAAGGAGAAGTCAGGCTAAACAACTTCACCAAAGCTAAGTATATCCTCCTAAGGGATGGTATAATTGACTTCCAAGTTCCAGTTCCCATAGATGGCATTGACAGCAATACTAAGGTATACACTGATGCCCTGTACAAACATCTACACAAATACATAGACATAGTCACTCCTGATGGGATTAGAACAAGATCCTGAAGAAAAAAAACAAAACATCCTGGTGGACATCTAGAATTAATAGATTATACAATAAGATAAAGAAGCTGCTCTCTAAAAATACAAAAGTGAGAACCCAGAACTGGAACAGCACCCTCCTCAGCCTAGACAAGAAAATAAGACAACTCATAAAATCTTCAAAGAGCAACTATGAGAAAAATTTAGCAATCATAGTCAGGGATAACCATACGGCTTTCTTCAGGTATATCTGCAACTTAAAAGGTAGGACTCAGATATGTGCTGAACTAATTGTGGATGGTATCTCACACACACACACACACACACACACACACACACACACACACACACACACACACACACACACACACACACACACACACACACTGACCCTGTAGAAATTGCAAACCTGCTAGCAGACAGGTTTGATGAAACCTTCAGCCCCCCACCCCCACCCCCAAGCATACCATAAACCGTATCTTCAACATACCTCCTCCTTGAATCTCCAAAGAGCAAGTCATCAATGCTCTCTCCAAGACTAAGAACACAGACTCCATGGGACCAGATGGCATTCCGGGCTGCATTCTTAATGTTCTTAAACAAGAGCTAGCTACTCTACTAGACACCCCATTAAACCACAGTCTGAGTACTGACCTTGTCCCCACTGAATGGAAAACAGCATCTGTTATCCCCCTCTTCAAGGGCAGCTCAGCAACAGGCCCAGTAACTATAGACCCATAAGTTTAACCAGCCTCACCTGAAGACAATGGAATGAATCATCATGGATCTCAAAAATAAGAATATAGCTGCCCTCCAAACCCTAGATCCATCCCAGTTTGGTTTTGTCAAGGGACAGTCATGCCTGTTAAGCCTGGTGGACTTCTTAGAGAATGTGACCAGAGCCATAGGTGAAGGCAAAGCTGTGCACACAGCTTATCTTGACTTGGCCAGTGCCTTTGACACAATCCCACATTTGGGCATCATTGACAAACTAACCCACTTGAATATCAACTCTTATGTTGTCAGGTGGATTGCAAACTGCCTCAAAGAATGACAACACTCAGTGACAGTGGGATATTGACCTCTACCAGCAGACCTGTCACCAGTGGGGTTCCATAAGAGTCAATGTTGGCCACCCTCTTGTTTGGCATATACTTCTCTGAAGTCCAGGCCAAAACAGAGGGGCTGTGGCTAACCAAGTTTGCAGATGACTGCAAATTAGGTGCTATCACTGAATCCACTAGTGATGTCAGCGTTCTTCAAAAGGAGCTTACACAGACCAACGATTGGAGCCAAAGTCATGGTCTTAAACTAAATGCTAAAAAATGCATCCTCATTCCCTTCAGTAAAAACAATGTCCCTGCTGATTATGAAATAAGCAATAATACCCAAAGCACTAATTCAGTAGTGAGAGACCTGGGAACACAAGCTGAATGTGACCTAGACTTTGACCACCATGTGTCTACTGTGGTGAGAAAGGCATTCTACTTCACTCACCTGATTAGCAAAGGCATCGCCTCAAGAGCAAAAGAGGTTATAACTTCCCTATACTCGTCTCTTATCAGGCCCATTATTGAATATAATGCCCCCTTTGGTATGCACTGTACCAGACACCTGCAGCAACTTCAGAGACCTCAGAGATCTCTAAGAAAATTCAAGGTCTCCAGCACATGTCTTATATGGACAGACTGAAGTTGCTGTCACTGTACTCAGTAGAGTATAGACTACTTATAGGTGATGTATGTCTTGTTTACTTGGCTACCTCTGCTGGCACAGCCATGGTGACACAGTAGATGAAAAAAATCATGGGGATTGGTTACACTATAAAAGCAAATACACAAGCTAATTATAATATAGACAGCATACTGCTATGAGTAGACCAAGTGGCATGTGACCTGTGTACTCAGGTAGGTGGTATGCAGAATGTCCACCAGCATATGCCCACAGTGGTGACTACTCCTTTGTATGTAATTCCTGAGTATGTGTGGGACATCCACATCAAAAAGCATTATAGTTCTATAGTACTCAGCTCTCATCACATTAATAACTGAGAACAATGCAACCTTTTTCATGTACCTTCCAACACATCTTCCAGGGGTGAGTTACTCAGGTGTCCTACATTTGCCACATTGAGCTCCCAAACATCTTATTGGTCATACCTAAGTATTCATTTTGTTGCATAAACATTAGTGGTTAATGGCGCGGAACCCCCATCAAGGTTTTATACAAAATGCATATGTGATACTTGTTTCTGTGAAGCACACAGTAAATACATAGCTGATTGACACCATTAATGGCATGGGTTGCATTCATGACAGTGTGGATTGTGCCATATATATGCCATGCACACGTCAACTAGTCACGATTGCTTATAATTTCAAATATAGTTGTAACAGTGTCCCTTCTTACACCTCTGTCACATGTTAATTTTTGAGAAAGGCGTGTTTGATTCCCATCATATATTACTGACAAATCGTGACAGTTGTACAAGTGCGTTCTTGCAGAACCATTTATAATCACTCACAGTCACATATTTTATGTCAAAGACATGGGCTTAATGGTGGTATTATTCTGATATTGTCCACAATTGTGCGTGCTTCTGTCTACTGTTGTCCATGAGTCTGTTGCTATGTGTCCCATTTGGTTGAGACCTGTGCTGACATTACATGCATATTCAGGCAACTCATTTTGCACTGCTTCACAATATGCACCTAACTTCTAGTGTATATACCGTCTGTGATAAATGTTCACGTCAGGATGTTTATATCAAAAAGAATCTTCTTCTTTTCCACTGATATGTCACCTTGTGTGTCAGTCACGTAATATATAATGACTGTGTGATGATATGACTATACCCACACAGGAGGTGTATACAGTAGTATGTACTGTATCATGTAGATATGTGCTTAGTGTTCATGCTACAACTGTCCACATACATTGACATGCATTCATCTGCTGTACATTACCCTGTTTAATCTATCCCCTTCCCTGTGTTCATTCTATTAATTCATCTGTATGTCCCTTTTCGATGCACGTTTCCCCTAAATAATTATTTATAATGCAGTCTATGTACACTTGCCGATCAATTGCAAAATGTTTATTCAGCATGCCTAAAACAGATTTTCACACTACTCTGTACTATTACTTTCAAGTAATTTGTTGGAAATGTATCCATTGCTTTATTAAAAACCATGGTAATCATTGTCTGCAGGTGTCCGTATTGCTTTACATGGGTTCCTGGCCTGCAACACTTTTGGTGGTCAAGAAACCACACTTGTTTATGTTTAAGCATGATGTGCCCCATGCATATGCAATGAGTGCTGCTGCTCACTGTGCCAACACATGAACTCCATGTAGGCATCGCACTAAGCCTACACAGTTTATTGCATCCCAAGGATTATCTTTTCTTATGTACTAACCATAGTCCCTGTTCCCAACCCTAATGTGCAGCGTACATTAAAAAAGCCTTTTCCAAAGCTCAGACATTCACAATATACGAAAACACACACAAACTAAATCTTTCCCCTTATCTAGCCCTTACTAAAACCATAAACCACAGGAATTCACACACAAACTCCCAAGACCACCATTAACATTTGTCAGTCAACCAAACAATCAAAAGACAGTTTCCCAAAACAGCCTTTCGCTGAAAATAGCAGTTAACTTGAGTCGCATAAATCTGATATGACAGAGTTATATTATCTTCAACTGAGATTATGAATGTTCAGTTGTAATATCCAATCAAATTAACTGTAAAAAAGTTTATTAAAAAATACAAATTAGTAAAATAACTGTTTTACATCCCCTCCACATGGAGGAATGCATCCCTCACACCCCTGCTACCACCTATCTATATGTATGTATGTATCTGTCACATTTTATATATATATATATATATATATATATATATATATATATATATATATACATACATATATATATATATATATATATATATATAAAATTTAAAATTATATATATATATATATATATATATATATATCTGTGTGTGTGTGTGTGTAATATACACACCCACACACACATATATAAAATTATATTAGTACATCTTAAATTTTCAACTTGAAATTTACCTTCCTAAAAAATAAATGAATAATTGAAAATGAGCCAATCACAGGGAAAAACAAACATTCTTTTCTGAAAAGTTAGCCGATAAAAAGAGCTATAAAAATAATAAAAATACAACCAGCAAACCTTGTTTGAACAGCAGTACTGATAGGCAAAGTTTTTTAAGCTAATGTGTGGAGTTGTGGACAAGGACAGATTTAGGTTTTGGACCTATGTGCAGGTGTGGGGGGCTTTGCTCCACTTAATCACCTTACATGTGGGTACTAAACCTAGCTAAGCCACTTCCCCAACCCCAAGTCTATAAATTACATTATGAAAAATGTTTTCCCCAACACTACCACTATACAAGTCTATCAGGTACACACCAATGCACTACTTACATGCACAGCACTAAATCTATCCCATTATCTACCCTTTATATATATGTATATATCTTTATGCATATGGATATGCAATTGAAAAACAGCTGCAGATGTTCTATAGCACTTTGTTTTTAAAGCCAGGAAGCATCTGAATGCAGATCACAGTACAGTACACTGAAGATTGGGAAATTCATTGTTTTCCCCACTGCAGTGTGATCACGGTGTTGATATATATAAGTTGCAAGGGATGTGGGAGGTGCAGGGGGGCTTCCCCCTCTGCTAAAGCTAAAAAAAGATTATACTGAGGGTAAATAGTATCTTTTTTATTTAATTTCAGAGATAGTCTGTCAAAAATGTTACTGTGTATGCCGCAGTAGTTCCCGTAAATCAAAGGTTAGTTTAAAGGGACATAAGTTTATTTCTGCTGAGTGGTTATGCATGTAGAAGAGTAGTGGGCTGAACTTGTTTGCTTCAGTGTTGTATGTTTTGGTTATGTGCACATTTGTCATTTTATGCTTGTTGTTTTCTTCTCATTCTTTTACGTTTCAGTGTTGTGTAATTTTGATAAATTGATACTGATCCATATGTGTATAAGGTTAAAAGGTCACACATACAAACCATTCAGTAAAAATTGCAAGAAAAACTCAGCCAAACTAGAGTTTTCACTGTGTGATACTTTAAACCTCCTGTAATGGAGGCCCCATGTGATATATGCAAATGACCCTTAAGGACATCAAGTGTACCAAATACGTGGCTTCTTTGGAAGAAATCTTAATATTTTTGGACATCTGCTGGGTCAAAAGACCCCATGTTTCTGAAGAATAGCCAAATATTCCACTTACACTATTATGCTGATGAGGTCAATAAAAATGCCAAACATGAATGTCCACAGATAATGGGATTTGGCTTTACTGGCCTAAATGTAAATATAAGGACTTATAAAGTAAAAAAGAGTCATGGACAATCAAAAACCATGTAGCTGGAACACTTGTCCTTAAGTGATCATTTGTATATGTCCCCATATGCCTCATTAAAAGTAGATCATGTCTGTTAAACATGGTTGACTCCTTCGAGAAAGTCATCAAGGCCCTGTATAAGGGAAAGACAGTGCATACCATCTATTTTGACCTAGCCAAGGTATTTGACACAATCCCCCACTCGGAAATTATAGAGAAACTCTCCCAGTTGGGAATTAATCCCTACATTACCAGAGAGGTAGCCAACTGTGTTATCGACAGCACACATACTCTCAAAGTGGGCGACTTCACCTCTAGCAAAAGACCAGTCACTAGTGGCATACCACAGGGTTCTGCACTGGGACCCTTACTGTACAGAATTTATTTCTCAGAAGTCCAGGCAAACTTGGATGGCCTGTGGCTGACCAGGCTCGCTGATGGTTGCAAATTGTGAGCAATTATTGAGTCCCCTAATGACTTAATATACTGCAGACTTGTTTAATGTAGACAAATGGTTGGTGCCAAAGCCACTGATTAAAGCTAAATACAAAAAAAAATGTATTATTATTATTCAATTTGGAAAAGCTGACATCCTTGTTAATTACATTATAGACAGCACCACCCTAAGTGTAGACCCAGTGGTAAGTGATCTGAGTGCTCAGGTTGCTAGCAATCTGAACTTTGACTACCACATATCCACAATAGTAAGAAAATCTTTATATGTGGCACATCTTATAAGTAAAGGTATCACATCTAGGTATAAGGATGTTATAATTCCATTATACTCAGCCCTCATCAGACCAGTAATTGAGTATAATGTTCCCTTTTGCATGTACCTCACCAGACACCTGCAATAATTGGAGAGACCACAGAGGTTTCTCACCAAGAAATTACAGGGTACAGAAAACAAGTCCAATGTGGAAAGATTGAAAGTCATGTCACTGTATTCTGTCTCTTACAGGTTACTAATGGGTGACCTATGCCTGGTTTACAGGTCAGTGTCTGACCCATACCTGATGTAAATGCTACACATTTGTAAATCAAACTGCAGGAGGGTCACTCACTCCAGGTATCTTAACCTAGCCTCTGACATGAACAGCTCATGCTAAAGAAATAGATAGATCTCCAAGAGACTGCTACTTCTTTGGAACAAACTTTCAATTCATATGAAACAGAGCACCTCCCTGACCCTTTTCAAATGCAACCTAGGATGGTGCCCCATCCATTGATCTAGACCTAGACACTCACTTCTATGAAATTCACTCACTTAACCACCGACAATTGGTGCGACTTGGGATAAATATGGCTAGGCTTGTAAGGGCTCTAGGGCCATTAGCGTCGGAACCTCCTATGAGCCTATGAACCTTGAACAATTAGACCCCAAATTCCTGTAGAAGAATAAAGGTTTTGTGTGTTTTGAACAAACCTTTAGTAGTTAACTCTGACTCAAACCCTCTGAGTGTTCAGCAATATTTTCAGGTCATACTATCCAGTGAGATTGTGCCACAGGTTCCAGAGTTTTTGTGATATTCCCCTTTACATGGCAATTCTCACTACCTTTAGGACAAAGTCAATTACCATTTATGTAAATGATTTCATGTAAATTATAAAAGTCAAGGATTTATTTCTGACAGAAAATGCTTGTGGTTCATAGGCTGAGCTGGACCTGTTTATCAGTTGTTTTGTTGTCTTTTCTCATGAACTCTTAGTTTTTTTTCTCTCTCTGACAGTGATTGAATAGATTTAATTCTTTTCTGCCACATTTTGACCTGCTCTAGGCTGCTTCTTGTGAAGAGAGGAATGCTAATAAGTTATATAACTGATGTTATTATTAATGCAGTAGTTGATTGCAAAGTGAATTTGTTACTAATGAGTAGGATGGTGTACACAGCTTTTTATTAGTGCAATCAATTTGAAATGTTAACGATACAAACACAAAATAGATTTTAAATTTATGAAGTACAATATTCAGTTTTGTACCACACAAGTGACTTCATAAAATGGATGATGATGAGATAAAGCAAATGAATAAAGCAGTTCTGTACAAAACTATTACTAAACTATCTAGTCATTAAATCTTATCACTATCACAGGTCTTGTCAAAATTATTAATTATCCTTCTCACTTTTCACTCTTCTTAAAATCAGCCCACAGTTCATTAAACCATAGTTATGCTGTGTTTTCAAAAGAATATTGTTTTGTTTTCAGATGCCACATAAAATTATGTTAAAAGGCTGTTTCCTGTCATACAGAGTAACATGATATCAAAATATATTTTATTGATAATCGATGTTAATTATTATTTTGAGCAGCCACGGTGGTGTGGGGGTTAGCATTGCCGCCTCACAGCAAGAGGTTCTCTGGTTCAATCCTCAGCTGGGGTGCCTTCTGTGTGGAGTCCGCATGTCCTCCCTGTGGTTGCTTGGGTTTTCTCTGTGTGCTCCGGTTTCCTCCCAAAGACATGCTGTAGGTGGTTTGAACACTCTAAATTGGCCCTATGTGTGAGTGTGTGTGTGCATGTGCCTTCTGTGGAAGGTTGGGTACCGGGCTGGCAACTCAACACCATAAAAACTCCACTGCCAATCATGAGCGGACAGGTGATCCACTGTGGTGACCCCTAACCAGGAAAAAAACAGAAGATGTTAATTATTATTCTGTCAAAGAAAATGCATTTTCTTTCCTACCATCATGATGCTCACCTCTGGTTACTCATTCATCTTCATAGGCAATGACAATAGCCTCAGGCTATCCCAACATTTAAATTAAACGGCAGTGTAGTAAGAAAGATAGTAATAGTTTCATCTCTTACCACAAATAGATAACAGTCTCTCTGCATTATGGGATATATTGTCTCTTAAAGTTACTGTACTCTATTATATAACCATAATAAATACAGGGATGAAACACCACACATTTCTTATCAGCACACCTGCCCCTTTATCTATGTCACAGAAATAGTATCATGATAGAAACTGCAACAAAAGCTATAAACAAGATCACTGTTGCTACAATGTTTGTCAAGGGATTTAATGCTCCCTCTAAAACCTTCTTTCAAAAGCAAAGTAAACAGATCCAACAAGCTAGTGGTAAGCAAATGTTTAAAAAGGAATGGCAGGGAGGTTCCAAAAGGAAGCAGGACCCCTCCAAAACAAAGAACAGTCTAATAAGTCAAAATGACTATTTGCAAAACTTCCCTCCCCCCTCTCATGCTGGCAATCACTTAATCCTTACAGGAAGCCCAAATCTCCATATCTCTCTTTTGCAACAGATAGTTTCAGACACATGGGGTCTGAGAATAATCCATTAATGTTTCAGATGGAAGTGATAGTCTCTCCCTCCATTCCAAGGAAATCCCCCTCACCTACCAAACCAAACTTTTCTTTTCCCTGCAGTCATTCAGCATGCTGTCTGCCAAGGAGTGATAGAACGTATCCCTGCCTCTTCAATTAGGGGAAAGGTTTTATTCAAGAATGTTTCTGGTACCAAAGTAAGAAGATTCTTGGAGACCGGTTCTGGATCTTGCCTTTCTGACCCTGTAAGTGATAGGACCCAAGTTCAAAAAGTTGCAACTTCACAACTTATTACCCCTTATTCCCTATTTGAGTTTTCTGGTAACTTTAGGTTTAAAAATGCATGTCATCACATTCTACTGAATCCAGATTTCATAAGGTTCTCTGTGTCTAGATCACATTATCAGTTCTCTTTATTACCCTTTGGTCTATCTACAGCTCTGAGTGTATTCACAGAGTGTTTAGTTCCTGTGATAGCCTAATGCAGACTAAAACGTATTCACATTTACCTTGTATAGATGACTTAACTTAATGCAGACTAAAACGTAGTCACATATCCTTGTATAGATGACTTAATTTTGCAGAGTGTTTTTCAAATAGTCAGGAATCCCTCACATAGGTAAGGGATTTCATATACAGACAAAGATTCCTGGAGAACTTACAAAAGACTTGCCTGAGTCTTTTTCACAGGTTGTTTTCCAGGGATGTCTTCAAGATATGTCAATTCACAGACTTTTTTTCCACAGAAGAAAGATCTAGATCTGTTTCTGAGTTTTTCACTCAGACTTCTTTCTCAGAAAGGAAATTTTTCATGATTCTCAGTCTCAAGGCATTTATGTTTCTCATTTTACCTATTGGAAGATTTCACATGAGAAAAATCTAATGCTATCTGAAATCTGTGTGGTCCCAACATCAACACCATCCCCTGATATTATAGATTTCTGTTCTGGCGTCTGTGAAAGTGAGTTTTTTTTTTGGTGGAAACAACAAACTTCTCATAATTCAGGCCTCCCATTTTCCCTCTCAGCTCTAGCACAGCCAGTCACATCAGACTCTTCATACGTTGCTCTGGTAGTACTCTGGGGATAAAAGTTCAGGAACTTTGGAACAGAAAAGAGAGGCAAAACACATGAACACAAAAGAGATGCTGGCACTTATAAATGCTCTCAACCTTCTCAATTATCCTTGATCACTTGGACCTCTACACCACAGTGATGTGGTACATAGAAAGGTAAGTGGGGACCAAATCTTACTGTCTGTGCAGAATAGTCATTGCAGCATTGGATATAGCTTTTCATAACAATTTCACTCTACAAGCATCTTACATAATGTCAGAGCAAAATTTAGTGACAGACAAGCTGAACAGGACCTGGCAGATCCTCATCAATGGAAAATTTATTGGGGAGGGGTTGCAGGAATTGATCTAGCAGTGGAGAACACTTCAAATAAATATTTATGCCTCCAGTCACAATCATTGGGCGAATACCACTCTGGGAATCCATGCAGGAAGGCCTGGAAGACGGTTGCTTCTTCTTTTCCATGGATAGGAATGCTTTTCCACCCTTTCCACTAATATCCAGGATCATTCTGAAGATTCAGAAGGACTCCCCAAAGATCACTGTGGTGACTCTCTCCAGGTTCAGGCAACAGTGGTTCTCCTTATTTTGGAAATGGCCTGGGACAATTGTCACAAGCTTCCTCATTGACTGGGTCTACTCACAAAAGACCAGAAGGTGTCTGATACATCCTGACCCAAAACAACTACAGCCAACTGCCTGGGTGATAGAAGCTTAATACCTTTTAGGCAACTTTTTTTCTGAGGACTTGCAGTAGGTGTTAAAGAGGGCAAAAAACATATACTACTAGAAAATCATATATAAGTAAATGGAAACGTTTTTTTTAGTTGTTGCCAAGAAAAGAATTAGCACCCATTTAGGGCTAGTGTGTCTCTGATTCTATATTACTTTTGAGTTACTATCCTCTGGCCGGTTTTACTCCTCAACCAAGGTTCATTTGTTGGCTATTTCAGCATGTCTGCCCAAGGATTCCCCCCTTTCAATGCGGTCACATGTAAAAATGTTTTCAAAAGAGGTAATACATACAAAGTCTCCCAGAAAACAAGTAGCTCCTCTTTGGGATTTTAATTTTGTTAGAAAAAAATAACACTTGCTCCATTGGAGCCAGTTCATCAGGCTGACTAGAGGTTTTTAACACAGAAAACAGTGTTAATTGTTCTGACAGCAAGAAGAGTATGTGAGTTGCAGGCTCTTATGGTGGGTCAGCCTTATCTCTTTTTCAACAAAGATATGGTATCATAGATTCATAGATTCATAGATTGTCACTAGGTTAACAATGCAGGGGGCCTTTCTAAGCCTAGCCAAGTTTTTCAGAAAGAATAATGATGTCCTGTATCCAAATACTACTGCTAAACCCAGTTTTGGACCTAAGCTGGCTATAACATTTACCGAAGGACATGATACACAAAATAGTAATAATAAAATACAATATGTTACAACTTTTAGCAGAGCTACTGTAGCATAAAAAAGAATTATAAGTAAGAACTGGTGTATGCTTAGGCCTCTCCCTAAATTATGTCCATTCATTGATTCTGTCCCCAATTTTTCATATTGCAACTGTTCTAATCTCAAACAGAAACGACATTATAAGGACACTAATATAAATATGAAAAGGTGTATATACAATAGTTATGGCACTATTCCATGTTATAATTATTCTTGTTGTAAAGTTGTAGATTAAAATAATGTGTTTATACACCCATTGAATGGTAAAGAGTTTGAGTTTAAATGTCGTGCTACTTGCAATTCTATCAATATAGTTTACCTTGCTACTTGCATTATTTGCATGGCCTGTTATATAGGTAAATCAGTAAGAAAATTGAAAGACAGGATTATAGGGCATAGATCTGATATTAAAAGAAATAGCAGTACTAACTTTTTGGCCAAGCATGTAAGTAAATGTGGGAATGAACATATATTTAAGTTTATGGTAATATATCAAGTTTTTAGGAATATACAGGGTGGTGATATTAATAATAGGCTAGAAATAAAGAAATATGAATGGATTTTGAGAATGAGGGCTGATGTTTTTCCAGGATTAAATCAAATGGTGTCATTAAAACCTGTTCTACCTAACATATGTCTATGATCCAACTTCCAGAATCTAATAGAACTACATAAACCTGCCCGCCTTCCAGGCAAACATCTTCTATCCTTCTGTCTAGCACACCACTGGAATTCTCTCCCACCCCATATCCGTACCACTAACAATCTCTCTGTCTTCAAAATTTTACTTCACTCACACCTAACCTCACAATGGGAATGCTCTTGCTCCCATCCTACATAACTTCCTTAACTATACTTCTTTATCTTACCTATTAATTTCTATTAATAAAATCTAAGAATTAGCACATTTTGCTAAGATCTTAATGTGTTTCTAAAGGACTTTTCATACATTGTACTAATTTGCTCGCTCAAATGTCAATTTACACTATCTTGCATTTTTTCTAACTTTCATATTTCAATTTCTTTGTAATGTTTGTTAATTTACTGCAACTTTATTATCTTCCATTTTTCTAACTATCATATTATAATTTTGTAAATTTGTAATTTTGCAATTTGTATAATTTGTATTTTTCTGGGGCTTTTCTCCCCAGGACTCCATTGAAAATGGGCTCCTCACGGCCCAATGGACCATCCTGGCAAACAAACTGTAAATAAAATAAGCAAATAAAAATTAACATGGTACAGTTGTGTAAGTAAACAAACCATATTAGTAGATATTCAAATGATCACTCCTGCACCCTTCCTCCAGCCTCCTTATTTTGTATGCCTTTTATGCCAGGGTGTGGTCCTTTATTTTGCTTTCCTGGCATTGTCTTTGGCAGGGCTTTTGCCCCCCCCCCCAATAAGTTAACATGAAAGTTCTAAAGAGCTTGGCACCCAAACCTGACTTTTTAGTCATATGTTCATAGGTTCATAGACCAGTGCAAGGCTAACTGCCCTCCTGGGCCATTTTAAGCCTAGCCAATTATCTCATGTAATAATCAAACCCTACACTTTGTGTTTGTAAGGTAAGCACCTTAAATATAGTCAGCTCAGCTGAAACTGAGTAATAGTTTGAGTGTGTCAAAGCTCCCCTGAAAGCTTTGGAAGCTGGATAGCTGATACATATATCATCAGCAGGATATAATCCATATAGCTAAGTTTACTGCAGTTGTGATCATTCAAAAATCAACCGTTATGGTAACTGCACATACATGACTGTAATATATTCACTCCACAAGATGAGGAGGGCATTCCACAGAAAAACATTTACAAAACCAAACAAGGAATGATCAATGTTTCTAGACACTTGTGTACATTTCAGAATTAATCCACATTAATACAAAAGCAATAGCTACTTGAAAATGTTGTTCTCTCTCAAATATCTAAGCAGGATTTGAAATTGTACATACACCCATCTCATGAAAGGAGGTCAGCTTGGCTATCGTGTTTCTGCCTAAAGGCAAGGCACTAGGTCCGGATGGAAATTCCAGGAGAGTTTTATGTTCCCTATGTAGAGTGGTTGGGAAAATACCTATTTGAATTATATCGATCTCTTAGTCTTCTGGCCTGCTTCCTTTTTCTTTTAGCTCAGTGTCAATACTTTTCTTCCTAAGCCAGGCCAGGACTTAAATTCACCAATGGAATACAGACTCCTCTTCCCCTTATGAAACAAACAAAACTCTCCTATTAAATTCTGTCTCTTACATTTGATAATATGCTTCCCAATCTCATTCATTCTTCACAACAAGGCTTTATTAAGGGCAGATGGAAAGGATTTGTTGAGATCATTGTTTAATCTTACAAAAAACAGGAAAGGTCAATCTAACTCCATGGCAGAATTCTTTCTTGACTTTCAAAAGGCGTTTGATTCATTAGAATGTAAATATTTGATGGAGACTGTGAAGGCATATGGAATTAATAGACCTTTCTTGGACATCTGTGAACATCTTTACAACTGCCCACTGGCTCAGGACATCACAAATGGGATAACAGCATCACCATTTAGCCTCCAGCCTGATTTCCATCATGGTTGCCCGCTGCCTCCACTATTCTCTATTCTAGTGATAGGAACATTAGCCACCTATCGACATCAACTTCATGCTGATGTTGGCTTTAAAGTCAATGAGCATGCAATTTATTCCTCATTATGGTTTTCAGATAATAGATAACTAGTTTTCCTTCAATTCTTGATCTGTTAAAGCATTTTGAGAAAATATTAGGCTTAACTTCAAATCAATATAAATGCATCTTGCTGTTATTTAATTCCAAGGACACAACCCAAAGTAAAGCACTCAAAGCTATGGATATGAGGCCTGTAAAATTCATCTATGCATGGACATTGTACTGAATGCAGATACTTGCTATATACCAGAATGTAACCTTAACTCATTGCTGGAGAAGACTGGTTTAATTTTAGCAGAGTGAAAGAAGTTACTCCTGCCCTTTATAATTAAAATTAGCACTGTTGAAATGTTCCTATTCTTTAAGTGTCTAAACAAAACTAACTATCCTGATAAATGTGGGTTGAGAAATCCCTCAGGATATATAAAAATGCCTTAATGGGTCCATTGTAAAGGGGGCTTAGAAGTGTCAGACATCAGAAGACACAATAAATTAGCATATCGGAAACAGGAACTGAGTGTCTAAACAAATTGTTCAATATGAGAGTGCATCATAGAGGCACCCTGGCTATGATGTATATGCATCTTGCAATGCTATTCTCATTTGGGGAAGACCACATTAGACATAAATAGGCTGTTTCTATTGCATATTTCAAGTCCATGGTATCAGTGTAAAATACTTTGCAAGCATTCTCAGAATGCTCATACCTCCCTGTTATGGCATTCAATTGTTATAAGACCAAACACCAATAGCAATACACCCTCTTATAATATCTAGGCATAAAAGGTCTACTAGGAATCATTGCTGGAGATGTCATCACTAGTGACAGAGTATGCACATATGTTATGGAGATATCCAAACAGTAAGGCTACTTGGGAAAAGATCCAAGCTGCAGTCTCATTGGCATTATGCCTCTGTTTGCCAGGATTTAAGAACTTCATCTTTTGGTTCCTTGGGTTAGGAAACTCAACTGTTAAGTCTTCAAATATAGAGTCTAAAGTGGTTAAGAATGATTATCCTAACAATGTCAGCTACTATTTTAATCAGTGGTGATGACATCCTGCAGATTTTCTGATAAAATGTTCTAGCTATGAACAAAAACTATGACATAAATATAAGTATAGTACCTTCAATGAAGAATCCCAAGATATTGGTCAATTTTATAGGTTTTCCTTAACCAAACAAGTTTTATTTATTTTATTTATTTTACATTTGTTGGCCGGGATAGTCAGACTGGATACATGTCCATTTTCAGCGGAGGCCCGGGGAGAAAAGCTCCAAGGTAGAAACAAAATACTTTGCATAATACATAAAAAATAAAATGTAAGATAAACATACAAATATAACATAAAATGTTATTTACAGAATAATTCAAAATAACAATTGATGCATTTAGTAATCAACAGTTTTACATATAATGAGGACCTAGAAGCCTCAGGGTAGTTGAGAAACACTGGAGTAGTTCCTTTGCAATAGTAGTGAATGTGTTAGTCAGGCTTAGAACATGGGCAAGACCAATGTAATTTAAAGTATTGTTTTAGACTATTTTTGAATTAACTTATGGAGGTTTCTAGAGTAATATTTCCTGAAAGGGAATTCCAAATTTTACCAACATAGTTAGCAAACAGAGAGGCACCGGCTGAGTTATAAGCTTTGATAGTTTGGACAAGCAGTATGCTTGATGATCTAAGTGTACTGAGGTTGCTGTAGGGGTAAATTATGGGTTTGAGTACTGGTGTTTTATCCAGTTGGTTTAATACTTTAAATGAAACTAACTGGTTAAGCTGGATTAGGGAAGGTAGTTCTAACCACCTTAGTGTTTAAGTTTAGTACAGTGATGTGTCTTGTAGGGCATGCCAGTGGCAAATCTGGCAATGTGATTATAGCAAGTTGATAATTTACTGAGTTCAGTTTTACGTAGGTTAGTCAATAGAGGAGAAGCATAGAATAAGGTCAGAAGTAAGTAGGAGTGGGCAATGGCAGTTCAAGTAGGTGGGGTAAGGAAAGACTTGATCTTGTAAAGTGACCCTAGTTTTTCTTAATGATTTTGATAGTATTGTTAATGTGTATATCAAATTTAAGGTTATTGTCTATAATGACTCCTTCATCTGTTACTATACATAAAAATACTAAACTTAAATTGTATCAAATACAGACCTGTATACGGTTATCATTAAATTATTCTAAATGTTATGTTAAAGTTTTGTAGTTCTAATAGATCTGCTTATTTATTAACTGTTAACCTATGTTATTGCTTGCCAGTTCTTAATGTTTGGTTTTGAACAGCTTATATTGAAAGTTCTCCTTTTTTCTTTCCATTAATTTGTTTTGCTAACACATTCAATTCTCTTTTTATATATGAATATATTCAGCTTACAAATTATTATTATTTATTTCTAAATGTTACATATTTCACTCTGTATTAAGACCATATGTGATAATTATTTGACTTGAAACAAAGTTAAACATTTTCAAAAAATAGTCTGGGTTGGATTTGCAGGACTAATATGACTGGTGTGCAGCAAGCTGGAAAGCAATACTATTTTAGGGGTGATTGTGTGAAACAAAGTTGAAGTATATTAGATGGCCAGTAATTTTTATCGCAATCAGATGTCTGAGATGTGTACAGCAAGCAAAGTGGCTGTAACTAGTGGGTTGGATTTTGGGTCTGGCTGTGGGTAAAAATAAGTTTTTCATTTGTAGTTGGAATGCTTTTCTCTCTGGCCACTGTTTTTGTGAAATAATTTTGAAAATGTCCTTGATTTTGAAGACTTTTCCAGACTTTGTTCCTCATACAATTTATGGATTCTGCCAAATCACTGAAAACTACAATCACTAAATAATGGCAGACATTTGAATGTTCACATTTCATATCCAGTAAATACATGGTAATGCAAAAATTATTTTAATACATTTCAAGTATTTATAAGCCATATATAAATGATGTGCCTGATTTTGGTTTTAGTCATTAACAATGTTTTGCCTTTGATCTTGATTTGTGTGCTATATAGTTGTGAAGTATTATTTTTACAACAATCAGAAGACACGTACTCAGCAAAGTGGCTATGGCTTCTGAGTGGTGCTGTTTGTGGATGAAGTTAACTTTACCTGTTGTAATCTTCTCATTTCAAACAGTCTGGCTTTCTAGACTTTGTGAACTTATGTGAAATAAGATGGAATACTTGTAGCTACCTTCTGTGTGAAATAAAGTTAAAAATTACATAGTTCATAACTGTCTCTAATTTCATAAAAAAAACTCCTGATTTTTTGCCTCATATTTTTGATTTACTCCTCATATCATGTAAACTTTTCTGGCAAATCATTGAGGATTGCGGTCACTATGTCATGTAGGTATCTCTGTTTCAGACCATTTCCTTCAGAAAATGCATTTGGTTCTCATTATTCTTTTTGGCTTTGTCACTGATTTTAGTGTTAAGAGGTTGAGAGAAATTGTTTTTATTACAATCAGATGAGCTGTACACAGAACAGTGGCAATGGTGGGAGTGGTGCTGATTGTGGATGAAAGTAATGTATCTAATTTTTATTTCCTCAGTTGAAATAGTCTGACTTTATATAATTAATGTGCACTTTGATGAAATTACTTGGATGCATACTGGTGTAAAACAAACTTGACATACTTTTATTATTACTGCAGCCATTATTTATTTATTTTAACCATAATCACATATGTAAGGTGTACACAGTCAACAATGGAACTGTAATTGCCAAGTATAGGCACTGCCTGTAGATGATAATGACTGCAGGGCAAGTGTGCATTTCTGAAAAGCAAGTTTATTGTATTTCATTGAGGTAATTTGTTTATCATAGTTTCATAGGTAGGTACTAGGCTATCGGCCCTGGGGCCTATATAAGCTTAGTCAAAAAGGTTCTATGGCTTTCACCACCCATTTTCCTGTGCCCCTGTCAAACAGTGCCACAGAAGTGATCCCTGGGTTGAATTTTCTATTTGCTATTCAGTTGTCAAAATTTTGTTTTAAAAAGGGCCAATGAGGAGCTTTGCTTGACATGAATGGGTAGTTTGTTCCAAAGTATGGGAAGTCCCTCCAGCATCTTCTGTTTATTGTGGTGACAAGGTTTAGGTCCCTGGAGCATGTAGTTCGGAGAGATTGGGATTTCTTTAAGTGCAGCATGTCCAACAGCTCAGGGTTTAACATAGCTTTGTATGTTAGGCAGAGATCGCCTCTGAGTAGACGATATGCGATGGACTAGAGCAGGAGTGTTTTGAGACGGTCTGCGTATGGCATCTGTTTAAGGCCATTAATCCTCTTAGTGAGGGATTTCTGTGGCCTTTCCAATTATTGTAGGTGCCTTGTGAGATACATGCCAAACAGGGCATTGTACCCTATAATGGGTCGGATGAGGGATGAGTAGAAAGGAACAATGACCTCCTTTTTTCTAGAGGAGAACCCCTTTGTGTTGAGGTGTGCCACGTAGAAGGATTTCCTGACTACTGTGGTGATGTGGTTATCAAATGAGAGGCTACTGTCTGCCTGTGTCCCGAGGTCTCTTATCACACTTTCGGTGTTTAGTGCACTACCGCCTATGTGGTAGTTCATGGGTAGCAAGTTTTTCCCAAGCATTGAGCTTGAGGCCATGACTTTGACACCACCCAGCATCTGTCTCTGTGAGGCCCTTTTATAGAATGTTTACATCATTAGTTGATTCTATTATGGCTCCCAGTTTGCAGTCATCTGTGAACTTTGTTAGCCAAAGACCTTCTGTGTTGGCCTGCACTTCAGAGAAGTAGATGATGAACAGGAGAGGACCCAGGACCGAACCCTGTGGTACTCCACTCATCACTGGTCTAAAGTCGGACTTGAAGTCAGCTACTTTTACTGTGTGAGTTCTGTCAGTGAGCCAGTTGGCCACCCATCTTGTGACATAGTGATTTATGCCCTGTTTAGTGAGTTTATCTATAATTCCAGAGTGGGGGATGGTATCAAAAGCTTTGGCAAGGTCAGGATAGGCTGTGTGCACTTCTATGCCCTCATCTATGGCTCTAGTGACTGCTTCAAAGAAATCAAATAGGTTTAGTAGACATGATCTACCTTTTACAAACCCTAACTGAGTGGGGTCCAGGCTTTGGAGGTTACCAATGTCTTTGTTTATAAGCTCCACAAAGATACATTCCATGGCCTTGCAGACTAGGCTCATAAGGCTAATGGGCCGGTATTTTCTGGGGTCCGTGGCAGCACCCTCTCATAAGACATTTGAGATATACATAGTCAACTGCCAGTAATCAAAGGTCATTGACATTGATGGATTACATTGACAGCAACTAGAGCGGTCTTTTGTAGAAGAAATATTCTAAAATAAATACATTTACAATTATCAGTTCAAAAATATTGTCTTCTTATTGGAAAATGTTCATGACTACTCAGACTTTAAACAAACATACACACATTGTGCTTTATTAAATAATAAATATAATTTAAAACATACTAGTAGGTAAGTATGTCTTTAAAATAATTAGAAAGGTGAATCCAAAAAACATGGACAAATATGCATTGTCCAAAAAAATGTGCAGGGGTACGGTGTAGGGGACCAGGGTTTGAAAGCCAATCAAGTCAAAGGGTACACTGAACACTTCTCTGAATTTCTACCCTTCTTTAATGTGCAAACTCTTCACACTCCTAAGAGTATATTTCAGTTTATCATACTCAAACTTATGCACCAGCTATATACCCATTTACTGTATTGGAAATCATTCTATGTCTTAACAATTTTGTTGCAAACCCAAATGTTCACCCTCACCAACCTCCATACTTCCCAACTGTCCAGATTTTCACAGAATGTCCATATTTCTTTCTCATATTTTTGGTCTGTTCTTTATGAAATGTGTGGTTTTCTGGCAAATCACTAAGAACTGAAGTCACTAAACAATGTATGGTAACACAAATCCTCTTATTCTAACAACTTTCTAAATTTGTAAGAGCAGTATTTAAAATCTGTCCCAATTTTTGAGTCAGAGTCCCCCCATTATTTTAGGCTTTATCCAAATTTATTGAGCTAGGAGGTTGAGAGTTATGCCAACCTCCATCTCCTGCAGTTGTGTTTTTCCACCCCTTTCCATTCAGATTTCCCGATAAGAATGTATGCCTTGCCTCATAAAATGCACTATAGATAGCAACATGATCTGAAAACTAGGGCACCAATACCCTAACAATGCATTTCTTACATGTTACTAGTATGAACTGTTTAATCAGTCACATTAGCAGTGTGTCCCAGTTAATATGTGTACTCTCTCTCTTTACTCAAACAAAATCAAACTAACATATCAATCTGTTCATTCTTTAACATCTGTACCTAGCTTCTGGCATTGATACTGCATATTCATATCGAAATCCACCATCTAGATAATGTACAGATTATCCAACAAAAACACTTTTAACCTTTCTAACAATGCCTTCCTATTTGCAGGAGATGTGTCTATAAAAATTCCACCAGACTTTCTATCTTACCTTTACACTTTCATCTAAGACAACACATCTGTCTAGCACACGATAGTCACAGCCAGAATTTGAGTACCTCTTTTACAATTAGAACCACCCTTGAACAGTCCTTGTTTTCTTTTCCAATATTGTGTTCTCTCACAGTTGTTACTAATTTCCATAACTCTTTATTGAAGTAAGTTTATGTTTTAATAAGTTCAGTGCAGTGAAAGAAAGTGAATCTTCCCATTTAAACAGTAATACATTGCACAACTGTGACGACATACTACTAAAGTTAAAACAGCAAATTGTAATATTATTTGTTATTTATAGTATTCTCTTTTTTAAGGTTTTTTCAAGACACTTCTGATCCCTGAATACTAACTCACTTAACAATAGTTACTTTGTGATCATCCTTAAGAAGTGAGTCATCCTCCACTGTGCAATCTCCATCTTGTGACACCAATTCAAAGTCATTCTCAACAGGAACAACACATTCAACATGACTTTTCCCAGTTGTTAAATATCTTGTATAGTTAAGTATAACATAGTTGTATCACTCATCCCAACAGTTTGTCTTATGCTTTCAGCAACTTCCATACTTAAAGCATCCTCATCAGGTTCAACAAGGTCACCCATCTTCATCTAAATCACAGATGAACCAAAAAGTAATACTGCTGTATTTTCTGCAATTATTTATACAAATTACTTTAGTCCACTGTGTCTCCAAATATTCTTCATATTTATGCATTTTACATTACTGCATCAGATGGCCCATCTTACCACAATGATAAAACCACAATGATAAAAGGACTTTGGTTGAATGGAATGCCTGCAACTACCCATGCAACCATAAAAAAGAACATTTATCAAATAAAAACGTATGTAGCAATGTTGAATGGTAATTTAAAACCATTATCGGGCAATAATCAGAAGCAAATGAAAAATAATAGAAGTGAGTAGCACTTTGTTACACATATTCTCCAGGTTCATCTTATAGTATGGATCCTTAAGTAAACAAGTATTTTAAGTAAAAACTGAGATATGTTATTCTCAAATAAAGGTATTTAACCTACAATTCCCCCAGTCCATCATTTCTTGCAGCTGAGCTGTGAATTTGTTCATTAGAATTAAAACCAAAGAGAACAATGAAGAGACCTATAAATGTAATGGTTGTGGGAAATGTAATTATATACAGGTCAGTAAAGTTTTTGTACATTTGTGAGGTATTCATGGTGCAGCACTAAATATCATGGTTGTTATAGCACAATGTGGCTCATTGTTACTTTTCTATGTAGTATGACCAGCATAGTGTTAGAATTCTAGGGGAAAGGCTGTATAGAAAGTTAGGCCACCCATTTTACTGGCAGCAGCCATGTTAATATAGAACTATATTATTAGTCATGTGACTGATGTGCAATAACAGTAGTATGGCATATCCTAGGTTAATTGCATTTACATGCACAGTGATGTGCCTCGTAGCTGCAACACAAGAATTATGAACTGGAAAAAGAGGTGCCTTATATAAATAGGGAGGAAATGGGAAGATAGAAAAGGAAATAAAGAGGCAAGACCAAGCAGAAACCCCCACACACACACACACACACACACACACACACACACACACACACACACACACACACACACATAAAATGAGAAGTAGAAAAAAATAACATTAGTGTGTTGTATATGACAAACAGGATTTTAATTTCACATCTGTATGAAAAATGGGATTTCAATCGCTCATGACAAAAATAGACATGGTACACATACACAACTACCAGGATATCCTAGCCGATGCTCTTAGACAGGCCTCTCTCATGAAATATGTCTACTCAATTGCTGTAAATAAAAACAGAGACAATTCAGTTCAATGGGACCCTGTCAACAGAAGGCAAGGAAACAAAGAAACCAGCAGACAGCATCCAGGAAAAAAAGCAGCAACATCGACAAAGCCTATATGCAGGTATTATAAAATGCTGGTTCACGCTCCATAACCTCTGCCTCCCACTTGCATGGCAGGCTGGGGTGGCACTTCCACAAGTCGCAATAGTGATGCCTATGCTGCTTGTAAGAGCATTTTATGTGATTACATCATTCAGGGCCATGGAAAGTTGGTACCAAGCATTATGCTTACAAACTATACCATCATGATTTCCTAGCAAGTGTTTCTGATAGTCTCTGTGCTGCAGATGCAATAAAATCTATTAATTTCCTGGCTGCAGCTTTTGCAATACTAATTATTTCATTGCCTGAAGAGATCACATCCACTCATTTGGTTTAAATGAAGAAAAAATGGTAGCTCTATGTGAACAACCACACACACCATGAACATCACTTGATATACATTGTCCAGCAGTAATGGTATGCTATCAAAAGCATCATTCGCATAGAGAGGTGCTATTATGAGCTTTGCAGTGTCCATACACAATTGTAGTGCACAGATGACATAACAACCTATGAGAATACAGGGAAGAGCATTATAATATTGCCTGGATATGATAGTGCAAAATATTATAGCAGTGATTCAGAGAAGATTGCACTAAGTCATCTCATTGTCATAATTACCATGCTACATAGCCAAGTGAAGCAAGATAAAAAAACATGGCCACCTTTACTGCATGAGGTCAAGTAAAAACAAGGGAATCAGGAACAGAAATTCATGGGGAACACTTTGTACTCTCATAATGACATAGTGAAGGAAGATAATATGATTGGTAATATCCCTCAGTACTGCAGTGAACACCCATGGTCCATGACAGCAGCACAGTCTGCTTAAGGTAACAGCAGAAGAATATGGCAGGACATTGTTCAGCTTTGAGGTTCATCTTGACAGAGAATGTAGTATAAGGACATGACAAGTAACTATCCAGCTGGGGAACCACAATGTGCACTATGCCATGAGCAAAATAGTTCTTCCTGTATATAGATCATGGCATGTCCATGTGAAAACAGAGAGTGAGAGACACAGGTGGCACATATAAGATGTGCACAGCACCACTGGATGAGAACACAATTCTACAAGAAGGTTTGGCAGTAGTTATATGCCAGCATCATTGCTGGTATCAGACAGCAAGGGAATGATCATAGCAAAACTACAGAGAGGTAGGTGTTCACAAAATAGAGGAAAGATGACACTGTTGGGACATAGGAGTCAAAGACACTCATAAACAGACACACACACACACACACACACACACACACACACACACACACACACACACACACACAATTACACACACACACACACACACACACACGCACACAATTACACACAGACACACAAGCAATGACCTACATGTGCAACCCACATGTGTACACACCATGTCATGTGCCCAAGATAATGATAATGGCTGGAAATGTTCACATCTTGGGAGACAGTGATGTTATTGCAGATCCTATGCACATATGGCATGTCCATCCTTGAAAAATGTAAAACCTACAAGGCTTTCTGGCACCAGGTGTGGCAGAACGTGACACAGCACAACACTGATGTAGACAGCATTACATGTGCATCACAGGGTTACCGGTTTGATACTGCATATCTAGATCAAGACAAAAGGCATCATCAAGGAGAGGCTGATACTGGAGGGGGATCACCAATACAGAAGTAGCTTACAGAGGTGAAAGAGGTCCTGGTAACCCTGCACAGATCTTTAGGTGTGTGTGTTTGGTAATCAGGTCAGATAAATGAGCTGGACAAAGTACAGTTTTTAACCACAACCCAGAGCACATGCAGACAAAATAAAGAATACAGGAAAAAAATGCAAATCATCAGGACAATACAATGCAACCTGTTTGCAATCATCATACCTGTTGTTGGCTTTGATGTGGGAGATGGGCTGATGATGATTGCCTAAGTGTCTGTAGGGGACAGACTAGGTTAGTAATAGCATCTACATTTTCAGTTGTTCACAGATCCACCTGTGTGAAGGGTTTATTCAGCAGAATTTTACACATATCTGCTCTTCAAGAACATCAGGACTGCAGCTGTGGAAGTCTACATGAGTGGCCTGAACCTCTCTGTGTGCCACAGGTTGGAAAAGTGAAACATATGTTCCAGCATTACCGCATGCATGTTGTATTTATGTTTTCACAGGTTCCACTGGTGTATTTTGTTTGTATCTTTAATTCAGCAAAATAGGTCAGCACATGTCTGAGAACAGAAGGTGACCTACATTTGTCAGTGGTACCATGCACAAGGCAAGTACTATGATACAGTGACACTGTAAGCAATACTAATAATGGAATAAACAAACACATCCCAGCATATAAGGTGACAGTGGACGGGCAGACTGAACCTCCACTATTGCCTGTGTTTACCACTGAACATCCTGTTAGTCTGAGCCCTTCCTGGTTATACAACAGTCCACACCATGCATTAGATCTATCAGACACAACACCTCTAATGTGTACATACACAACATAGGGGTGACAAGTGTAGAAGATCTTTGCTGACATGACTCCAGATCTTTCCCTGATTTGGGTGCCACACTTGACATCAATTAGCAAATGTATAGTTCAGTGATCCAGGCACAGACAGCTGCTACAAATACAGTGGTTTAGATACTGAGTGTGTTGTATGGCCTAAGTGCTAAGCCTAAGTAGGGAAGTGCAGCCACTGGACATCTGTAGGATGACCTGCAGAGCATGTAGATTGAAATAGATTATGGCGGACCTGCAGCAGACATGCTTACAGTGATCCCTCATTGTCTATATGACATCCATTGCTGCATCCATCAGTATACTGGCAAATGCCCACCATAGTCATGCAAGGGTCATGATGCATGATGGAAAGTCACAGGCCAGGCAAATGCAGATGTCATACACTGTTCAGAAGACTGCATCAATGTCACTCCTAGCTATAGCAGCCAACACAATTTGAATTGGCCAGTCTTGTAGTTGTGGATAGTGCAAATCTGTCTCCACAGCAGAGATGCACCACTTGGATGACCAATCTGGTTCCTGCAGTTTCATACAATCCTTATCTCCTAATGAGCTTCTAAGTACTACACCTTATCATGGCTGTCCTCAGGATCATGGATACCATCCATCTCTTGGCTCTCCATATGAAGAACCACTTCAGGCTTCCTATACATGCTCCCAAAGTGCTATGCCACACCTCACACAAGATACAGCTAGCCTTGATACAGTAGGGCCATATGGTACAACTGGTCAATGTTCACAATATGGAAGTGCCTTACCAGCACTGGAGGATGTAACCTCTGACACCCCTTCAATCTGCTACTCACCGGCATGGTGATTTCATCAATCAGCCTGACTTGAACCCTACACTTATGGTAGGATTGCCATCACTTGTCACTGCTCCCCACTCTACCTATGTAAATGATGATGATGCCTATAGTCTGCCCACCCCTCTGGCCTTTCTGGGTAAGGTAATGTCTGATGTGCTGTAATGCATGCCCTGTGTATATTAATGTATTTATCAGTTTTATTCTGAGTTAACTTCGTCATGGCCCAGAACTATGGATCAAATGCCTCCTCTGCCTGTGCCACAAGGTATTGCACCTTAATCTGTTTTACATGATGTACGACTCCAGGTGATTCTTCCAAAAAAAAAAAACTATGCCCTGACTCTTCTCCCACAGATGCAATAGGTCAGTCAGGCAGTACTGCAATATTTCCAGACTACAGCTGCTTCTGTACCACCATAGTGAGTTATGTGCTGCACACCACAAATAAATGACTCCGGGTCACTGTGCATATTGTAGTGCACCACCAGATGTATCAAAGCAGCAAAAACATGCCTTCAGGAGTCTGAGTAGCTCTATGAAAATGCTCTAAGCCTGTGACTGTAAGGTGTTATACACCATCTTGGTTATTATCCTATGGTTTTGGATGGCAGCATTAGCCATGGTTCCAAGGCATATTTCGTGTCATTTGTGACAGAGAAGTGGACACAATTAAGAGTGGTCTGTGGCCTACTTCAGTGTAGTTCTCAATGTGTGTACCTAGCAGTTAGATGAGTCAGTGTGAAGTCACCTTCATGAAACACTGATAGAGGTAGCATTATATGGATGGTGCACAAGTACATTGTATATAATGCATGTGCATTACACACCACTTAGCTAATGGAGTGGAAATCTTTCTGGTTGATATATTGGACACAATGCTTGCGGGTGGGGCTTTGATGGCAATGTGGCTGCAAACACTGATTCAAGAAACTCAGAAAATTAGTTATGTTGAAGAATACCAGCTTAATAGCAGTCTCTTACTGTCATGGGAAACTGTATATGCTCCTCCACATGCTGCAGCATCAACAGTCAAGGATCTGGTGTGGGATCAACAAGGCTGATGCTTATAAAACTACATACATCCTTCCTTATTCAATATCTGGTTGGCACATGTGTACTAACTCCTGTATTCCTAGCATCAGAGTGCAACTGAAATTCATGAACACAGTGAAATCCTACTATTCAGAACAGATGACCTCAGTGGCTGTTTTTGCTACATTTATACATCTGAATCATTACACCATGTTTGGTTTCATCACTGCATATGTAATGAGCATTATTAGTATAGTCTATAAAACAGTTTTATTGACAGTAGGTTATCACTTTCGTGCCTTCAATGGCATTTCAACAGACTTGATGAAGTGCCATTGAAGGCACAAAAGCACTAACCTGCTGTCAATAAAATTGTTTTATAGACTTTCTCCAGCCTTGTTTGTTGCCTCTTCATTGAAATTTTGGATATTTATGCAGTTCGTGCAATTTTACATAGGCACTTAATTTCCTGGTGTTTGAGGAGTGTTTATTTGATTATTAGTATAGTGTCACTAATTTTATGCAGTCATGCAGTAATTTGCACACCATACATTTTTTTCTGTCATGCTACTAGAGCTGCATTTTTGCTATGTTGTGTAGCATAATGAGTTAATTGTTTCTGTATACCCCCATATTCTGCTGAATAATTTTTGAACATTTTTATATATGTAGTGATCTGCTCATGTGATGTTCTTTTTAATGCCATTAATATGGAAAGTCACTGAATATACATATTAAGAGTAAGTAAGGGATATTAGACATAATATGGAAATAAATACTTTATAAAAATGTAAAACGTTAATCATGTAGTGAATTTCATATTTCAGATTTTCAAGTTTTTTGGGTAATGTTTTGGGGGAGATGCTTCAGGAATGAATTCTTATTGGCACAATTGCACTTGCAGCTATGTCTGAACATTAAAGAATGTATGGGTTGAAAAACAATGCCTCTAAAAACATAGCTTAAAAAGATTTTGGAAAAAATGTAATTAGTTATTTATGTTTACACTGAAGCACTTTATAAGATTTTGTTAACAAATGTGCAACTGTTGGTTAAAAAAGAACATAAAGGAAAAATAAAAGATGACATAGCTGGTCTGATTACTATTCATTATGGTTTGCAAGAGTTGATTGATTCTTAATACATGATGGAGGTGTGAGTATTAATGCTGAATGAAAAGCTTGTATGCATGCATATTTATTAAAAGTTTTTCCATATGTTGGATTATTTATTTTTTATTAAAATGTATTTCTTAAAGAAATTATTAGATTTGCTTCTGTAGCAGTTCAGTGTTATATTTACTGAATTCCTCATCTTGGACTTAGACAGCCAATGTTTGCATGTGTGTTTAAACAGCAGTAATATCCATATAGACAGTTCCACATTGAAGCATGCCTTATGCATTAATTTGAATATAAGGTTATATAAAACAATACTAACTTGTAACATAAGGCAGTTCTGTAAGGGATATGTATGAACTCTATCACTGAATAACAACATGTTTCGTTGGGATTATTGCACTAAACATAATCATTACTGGTCAAATAGATTCAAAATTCTTTGGGTTCAATTACTGATCATTTTGGAGGTAGGAATGGAGAATAATTTGTATTTTTACACAATGGAAATTACTGAGAAATGTAGAAGGAAATACTGTTCAACTCTGTAAAACAGAAAAAAGCTATTTTTTTAATTCCTACTTATACTGACAAAAAGGCATTACAGCTTCTGCATGTGGAAGGCTGAAGCAGCATTAAGAATTCAAGCTCATGGAATTTTAACCATTTTGCCTGCTGGCATTCTGCCTTTAAGCAACATTTCAGTCTCCTGCTGCTGATGGTATAAAATACTGTTGTATCAGAACAGAGAACCTTGGGGGCACATGAAGAAATAATGTTTGCATACATTTAATCATATTCCCTGATGATATGCTCCTTTTGGTAAGGATTTTAGAAAAGACTGCTCCTACTATGTGACAGCAACATGTCGCACCACTTCTGTCTGTGACCTAGGTGATTATTCTTATGTATAAACAAGTTCAAAAGGAGAGAATGCTCTAGGAGATTAAAGCATGTGTATCGTGACAGAAGGATGACATGATAGGCAACATTCTCAGTAGCATTTTTCCCACAATTCTCTTGGGCCATGACCTATGAATAGTGATAATTCTCATTGTTAATCACACTTTTGTTTTATATCAAAGAAGGACACATTTTTTACAGACTTTTATGTCAGTAAGTACTGCAAATGAATTAGATTTTTCATTTTATTCTACATCTAAGCAAGAGTTTTTCCTTTCTGGTCTTTTTCTGGTTATGAACTGTCAGCACAATGGCCAATACCTCTCAACCTCTTAGAGCGAGAAATCTGGACAAAGCCACCAATAATGGAGGATAAAGGCCCAAAAATAGGGACACTTTTTAAATATTGCTCTTACAAACGTAGAAAGTTGATAGAATAACAGGTTTTGCATTAGTAAGACTTTTCTGAAGGATATAAAGTTTGAAAATAAAATATCTGCCATTATTTTCTGACTTCAGTCCTCAATGATTTACCAGTGATTGCCAGAAAACTACAATTCTATGAGAAATGGACCAAAAATATGAGTCAAAAATCTGGACATTCTGCAAAAATCTGAACAGCTGAGAGGTAGGCACTGGCCTTTTTTCCCTACTTTTTTGAATGTCATTATTTCACTAATATTTTGTGTTTTTAAACTGGTTCCTTTGACCAAAGAAAATTTGCTCATATGCAAAGTCATATAGGTGGCACAGTGGTGCTTTGAGTATCATTGGCATTTATCAATAAGATGTTCTTCAGTTTGGTTCCCAGCTGAGGTGCCTTGTGAATAGAGTCTGCATATCTTTTCTAGGCTCATGCGTATTTTCTATGGGTATTCCAGTTCTCAATCACATCCCAAAGACATGCAGTAGATGGGTTTGTGACACTAAACTGTTAACAGATATGGGTGTAATGTTTGAGTGATATGGAAAAGGCCTGGCTATATACATCTGTTCCCTGCCTGTAAACTCTGTGGATTTTGATGGCAGTGCATACAGTCACTGCAGGAGTTGGATGTGACTCAGCAGTACTGGATATATGGAAGCTACAGGCCTGGTTTATTTGGTAGCCCACATACCAGTTTGTTAGATCTGGAGATGCAGGAAATAACTAATACTGGCAGCTAACTCACTTTCCATGGATACTGTATTCAATTCCCGCTTGAGAATATGAAGTGGAAGTTCCATAGGAAACTGAGCAGGCATCTGACAGGGGATGCAGTCTTTGGCAGTAACTGCAGCCAACTTAACAACCTATGGAAATTGCATTCTAATGTCCTGTTTTAATCCCATTTCAGGAGCTAGAATACAAGGGTGCAAGAGTAGACTAAAAATGCCCCCAGACCTGAAATATGATGACATCATATTTTATAGGATCAGAGGATCATAGGAGGTTACTAGGCGATCGACTTGGAGGTCATTTCAATCCTAGGTGTTTCATCCCAATGTAATACCATAGATACTCTTGTCAATACCCAAATTTGTATTTATTAATGACTGCCCATGTCTAGGAGGATTGTGGGCACTATCCCCAGTAAGAATTTATGATGCCCCATTCACTCATCCAGGTTCCTTTTGAACAGTGCCATAGAGGTGCTCTGCTTCACATGAATTGACAGCCTATTCCAAAGACACGGCAGTCACTGGGAGAAAAATATGTCCCTCAAGCATGTCCTACTCAAGTTGCATGCCATATTTAGGTCCCTGGAATGGGTAGCTCTAGTCCCATTTGATTTATGGATGTGAAGCAAATTCATTAGGTGTGGGTTGGCGATTGCTCTGTAAGCCAGGCATAAGCCTCCACTAAGAAGTCTATATGATACTGAGTATAGTGACAGGAACTTTAGTCGGTCTGTGTAAGACACATGCTGGAGTCTATTGATCTTCATAGTTAGAAACTTCTGAGGTCTCTCCAATTGCTGCAGGTGCTTTGTGTGGTACATGCCGAAAGGGGTGTTATACTCATTTATGGGCCTGATTAGTGAAGAGTATAGAGGGGTTATAACCTCCTTTGTTTTAGAGGTGATGCCTTTGGTAATCAAGTGTGCTACCTAGAAGGCCTTCATTAATACAGTAGATACATGGTGGTCAAAGTTAAGGTCACAGTCTACTTGTGATCCCAAATCTCTTACCACTCTGTAGGTGCATAGGGCATTGTTGTTAATTTAATAGTGTGAAGGGACATTGTTTTACCGAAGGGAATGATGATGCATTTCTTTGCATTGAGTTTGAGACCCTGACTAAGACACCAGTCGTTGGTATGTGTAAGACCCTCCTGAAGTATACTGCCATCATTTGGGGAATCAATAATTGCACCCAGTTTGCAGTTGTCCACAAACTTGATCAGCCATGATCCCTTAGTTTTTTCCTGAACTTCTGAGAAGTATATACCAAACAGTAGGGGGCCTAGCACTGACCCTTGTGGCACCCCGCTGGTGACATGTCTACTGGTGGATGTGGAGTCACCCTCTTTGATAGCATGTGACTGGTTTGTGAGTCAGTTGGCAACCCTTCTTCCAACAAAGGGGTTTACATTCAGTTTGCTAAGTTTATCGGTAATGCCTGAGTATGGGATTGTGTCAAAGGCATTTGCCAAGTCGAGGTATGCTGTGTGCACAGATTTGCCTTCATCAATGGCCCTGGTCACATTTTCAAAGAAATCCACTAAGTTTAACAGGCAGGATCTGCCCTTGATGAAGCTGAACTGGGTTGGATCCCAGGTTTGGAGGTTCCCTATGTCTTTATTTATGAGGTCCATGATGATAACTTCAATGATTTTACAGATGAGGCTGGTCAGACTTATGGGTCTATAATTCCTTGAGTCTGTTGCAAAGCCACCTTTGTGGAGGGGAATAACAGTTGCTGTTCTACATTCTGCAGGAATAAAGCCAGTGGTTAGGCTGTTATTGAGTAGGGTACTTAATGGTGATGATAGTTCATATTTTAGTTTGTTTGGAAGACAGCCTGGGATGTCATCTGGTCCCATAGAGGCTATGTTTTTTGCCTTAGACAAAGATTTAATGACTTGCTCTTTGAATATGAAGGGTAGGGGGAAGAGCTGGGTGCATAGTTTGTGATAAGTTTGGAGGGGATATGGCAGTGACATTTTCACCAAATCTGTCCACTAGCAGGTTTGCTATCTCTGCAGGATCAGTGTGTGTGATACTGCTAGTCACTAGTTCGGCACATGCTTGGGTTATGCCTTTTAAGCTACATGCGTAGCTGTAAAAGACCTTATGATTATCCTCGGCTGTGATTGCTAAGTTTAAATCAAAGTTACCCTTAGAGGATTTGACATGTTGCATTATTTGCCTGTTTAGGCTGAGGAGAGTGCCTTTCCATTGTTGTGGCCTCGCCTTAGTTTTGTTAGACAGCAACTTTTTGCATTTGTTGTAAAGTTTGTTGATGCTGGATGACCACCAGGGTGGCTTTTTTTTTAATTGGACTCTGGCTTTGATTGTCTCCAGAACAGTTAAGTCTATGCACTTATAAAAGTGATTGTACATGACTTTTGTGTAAGTTTTGGTGTAGTTACCACTTCCACCTTGGGGTGGGGCTTGAAATGCATTTAGACCTTCCCGTAGGATGGTATAGTTTGTTTTGGTGAAGTTTTTAAGTCTGACTTTACCCCTTGTGAGTTCTGGTGCCAGTGCCAGTTTGAAGACAACTGAATTGTGGTCAGATTTAACTAATGAGGGTTCAACAGTTGCGATGGTGCATCTGTTTGTCATGTTAGTGAGGACCAAATCTAGTATGTTTGCTCCTCTTGCTGTGGTTTGAACAATTTTTTCCAGGGCAGCTGAGTTAACAAAGCCAAGGAACTTTTGTGCCAGTGAGATAGGGCTAGATTAGGTTTCCCAGTTGATGGTGGGATAATTGAAATGCCCCATGACCAGAGTGTATGGGAATATTTGGATCGACTCCAGTTTGGTCAGGTAGTCCTCATGTGCATCATGATCCATGGAGGGGGATCTATAATTAGCTATGACTTGAATAAGGGTCTTACCCACAGTAATCTGAACTTGGAGTAACTCCATGGAGTTGTCCAGTATAACTAGTTGGGAGGTGAATTAATCTCTAATATAGATAGAAACATCACCTCCTTTAGTTCTCACATGCTCATTTTGCAGTCTGAAGGTGTGGAAAGCATTGTAGCCTTGCATGGCCAGGGTACTCTCTGAGGCCTTGAACCAGGTTTCTGTGACTGCACAGACATCTACATTCTCCAGTGATAGAAGTGCTTCCAGGGTCTGCAATTTTTCATTTAAGCTGCTAGTGTTTAACATCATAACCCTTATTTTGTCATCGCTGGCAATTTTCACTTCAGCAATTTTGTTTTTGAGACCTTGCCTAAAAAAGGCAATATGGGAGAGGCAAGAGCCTTTGCCAGCAGTCAAAAGCCTAGTGGCATCAGGTGCAAACCATCTTAGGCAAACAGAGAGGTTTGTCGACTATGTCATCCCAGGCTGACAGAAACTTAATCCTCTTTGAATGACACCAAAAACTAAACCAATTATTGAAATCAATCAGTTTTTTGTTTATACTGTGACATCATTCTAGGTGAGGTTAATATGCTGATCAAAGCTAGGGGCATACTTACCTGGGGGCACATATTTGCGGAGCTCAATCATGTCTCTCTTCATATAGTCCAGTGAAGTATATCTCAGGTCATTCACTCAAACATAAGCTTTGACAGAGTCATAATGGCACTTGTTGCCAAGAGACCTGAGTGCATGCATGATCTGATGAATCCTGGCACCAGACAGGCAGCTGACCATAACTTTCTCCTTATCTAACCTGGTGAGTGGGACATTGGTGTATCTCAGTATAGTGTCTCCAATGACAAGAACATTTATTTTTTGAGTATTATGCCTTAAGGGCTTGGTAGGTGAGACACTGGTGTTGCTATGTGTCTTGGGTGCTGTGGGAACTGTGTTAGTTGTAGTAGTCTTTTGTTTTGGAGGTCTCTGGTGTGTTGACAAGAATTTTGAGAGAAACTCCAGGTATGTTGATTTATGTGTTTGATGTGTACTTTGTGTATGACTAGTGGTATTATGTGCATGAGTAGTGGTGGGTGAGTTGACAACCTCTTCAGTGTTACTGTTTTGAGTGCAAGAAAGCAGGGATTCAAGATTCTTGGTGTAGATACATCTTTTGCACTCTGTACTAGAGTGAGTTATTAGTAGAGGGTTGTCAGTGTACATGAGGCAATTGCTGCACTGCCTCAGGAAACCCAAGTCAACAAGGCTTGCAGAAGAAACAAGGGTAACCCCACTGTCCATAATGCTAGGTTTGAAGAACTGTTATCACAAAAGGGGTGCTTTCATTACTGATTTAGGAGGTGCTCTGTAGATAGGTATTTCTGATGGGTTTTTTAGCTGGTGGTTTAATAGGTCACAGGTCACTAGCAGTCCTTAAACCAGAAATGTACTAAAGATGAGGACTACACTAATGTACTACAGCTGTATCTAAGGGAAACATTGTTGAAATTATCTGTCCAGCTATGGTGCACAATTCCACAGCAGTGCATGGAGCTGTGCATTGCACAAATAAGCAGAAACCAACTCAAATGCAGATCTTAAATACCAGAAGCTAAAAACTTGGGGAAAAAAATCAAAATAACCAGTGAGGCTGCTTACTCCAAGGCCTAGACCAATCACTCTTCACCAGACAGGTTCCAATCAGCACACTTCTCTCACAAGGGTGCAAAAGGGTCCCTTCCAATCAAAGGTAGTTTGAAAAATGTGCTCAGAACACAACAGGCACTACAAACAAACCCAGATGCAGCAAACCCATATCTGGACTATGCTACAGCTATTAGCTACACTAATGTAGGTAGGAAACACTAAAAAAATGTTTTAAACAGCAGAACAACAGCAACAAAACACTAAATGTTTTAAACAGCAGAAAAACAGCAAGGAGACACTAAAGAATGCTTTAAACAGCAAACAAATCAGTTATTTAAAACTCTGCTTGCTGGGAAAACAGAACAAACAAAATAGATGCTTTGCAAACAGTGAAAAGTAGCAACAATTGCTTTACAAGCAGTGAAAATAGCAATAAAATACAATTTAACAGGCACTGTAAGGCACATAAATTCAGTACAAACAGTGCAGTTTAGTTTACAGTATTTAAATACAGTATTAAATAAGCAGATCACAATAAAAAGTGCAGTAAATAGCATAATTAAGCAAACAAACAGGCAACTTGTGTTTTTTTGGGAAGCTCAGAAGCCTCTAGTCAACTGTTATCTCAACTCAGAGATGTGACTGGTAGCCCACCACAGTTCAGCTTGGTTCAACTAAAGCAGAACCTGGCTCAAACACATGGCTTAAATACCAGAAGCTAAAAACTTAAAAAAAACCTTAAAAAAATTGAAAGAACCAATGAGGGTGCTTACTCCAAGCCCTAGCTTCCTCTTCCTGTTGTGGGAAGATGGCAGCCATTTCTGCTGCAAGTACTATAGCTAATGTTTCTGTTTCTAATGTTATGCCTTCTACTTTGGGTTCTGACTCTGCATCAGGGTATAATTTTTATTTGTTACCTTTATCTTTGTCTCAGGACTCACTTAGGGATTTGGATATTGTTCGTGATATAGATACTGCTTTGTTGTTAGACTGGGGAGAGGCTATGAAACTTCATGATTCTTCAGATTCCTAGGCTTCTGCAGTTACTGCTGTTGTAACTCCTCCTGAGGCTATGTCTGCCTCTCCTTCTACTTCTTGCTGTTATTTCTCAGGCTAAGTCTTATGCTACTGCAGCTAGGACTGCCATTTCTTCTGCTGCTACAGTGTCTGGGTCTGCTGCCTCGCAATAGATTGTTTCTAAGTCTTTGGTAAGATTAAAATCTGTTTCTGGACAGCCTTTAACTATAAAATTTATTTGGCATTCTTTATTAAAGCCTTTATCCATTTCAGTTCAGTATCTGTGTGCTATTATTGACTGGGGGCGGGATGCATTTTATGATGTGTATTTTAAGAACAGGAAGCTGCTTCTGCTTTTATTTCATGCTTTGCAGCTCATAAATCTAAAGCACCATGATCTGACTTTGTTCTTTCTGAGGTGGAAGTGCAGTACAAGTACAAAATTATTTTTTTCATTCTGTTTAAATTATTGAGGTGCAGGTTAGAGAATACCTGCTTTGGAAGTTTTTTTTTCTCTGAAAATATCTTGTAATTCAGATGCAGGTGGTGTGTGGGACTGTGTGTGGGAGACCTATGTGGCCCTACATGTACTGGACTCTGGTACATGACAACTGCCTAGAATGTGCATTTTGTCTGGTCAGCTGGGGATTTTGCACTATGCAAGTCAGCCTAAGACTTGTTTTTACTGCATCTTGTTTACTCATTTAGAATCATCCTGTCCTGCTAAAATGTGCATTCATTATGGTTCTGCAGAACATTTTGCAAGGGCTTGTCCCTCATGGTGATATCAGTGTGACTGCTCTCATGATGAGGGTGTGTGCCCTGCTCAGCATTTCATCATTGCTGCTGCTGGTGGTCCTTCTGCAGAGCCATCTGTTTTTGTTGTTTCTACTGCTTGTTCTACATCTTTTTCCTTTGTTTCCACTTCTTCTCCAGTCTCAGCTACTGCGTATGGTATTTCTACTACTGAGGCAGCTGTTCAGCTGTCTGATTCTGTGAGTGAGTTTCAATTCCCTCTCAATTATCCCCACCCCCACACCCCCGTTCCTCTTACTCCTGTGTTTTTTGTTGTTCTATCTGGAACTTCCATGGTGGATGTTTCTCAGAAGTTGTCAGATCAGTCTGGTGCTCTTGCTGGTCCTAAGGACACTGTAAGATGTTAGTCTGATTTTTGTACTGATTTGGAGGATTCTCAGAAGTGGACATGGCATGGTGCCGTAGCCTCAGTATTTAACTGTTTATTCCTGGGTATCTACTCTTCATGCAAATATTGTTTGTCGTTTGGATGTGGGCAAATTATGCTCTGCTCTGTGTCTTCAGTGGGAAGTTTTGTGGGGTGATGGGGTTGTCTGGTCTATAGGGGCTGATCATCACTCTGGGATTTCTGTGTTGTATCAACAATCTGTGGTGGTTGTCAGGGATGTTATTCATGTTCTCCCAGGTAGAGCTTTGATGGTAGATTTATTATGTAGATGTTCTCTTGTGAGGTTGGTTGTCATTTATGCTTTTATTTCTGTTTCAGATCGCAGTACATTATTTCAGCTTTTGCATCCTTATTTTGTGATTGATTATCCTATTCTGTTCTTTGGTGACTTTAATTGTTGCCTAGCAAGTTCTTCCTGGGTTAGGCATGATGCTAATGTTCATGATTGTAAAGATCTTTTGCATTTGACATCCCTTTTCATTGGTGGCCCTGCTGCTTTCAGTTATTATCATGGAACAGCACATGTGTGGATTGTTTTTTGTTCTTATTCTCCTGTTTTTCATGTTTCTGCATCCTCTGTTTCTTTTGTTTCTTTCACAGATCATTGTGCATTGTCTTATTCTTTTGATGTCTCTGCTTCTTTGTGCAGAGGGAAGGGGCTTCCATGTTTCATTGCTCTTTGGACCTCTACTTCTGCTTGGCATGCAGTTGTTCTAGAGTTGTGGAATGATCATTCTACTTTGCTTGATTTTTTTCCTTGTTTCTTCCAGGTGGTTGGCCATTAAAGAGAAGTTCATTTCCCATTATTCCTGGTTTGCTGAATCGTATTATATTCAGTTGAAGAGTACTACAGCTACTGATTATCAGGATTTTCATTCTGCTGTGAATTGCATGTCTGATTGTGCTTTACAGTGCATGCGTTCCCTTCATGCTCATAATTTTGCTAGACTTAAGGTTGTTTTGTAGAATTTGACCCATTCCTTTAAGGGTAGGGGTGAGGAGTTTCTTCCTTATGTTGGGAAGTGCATCATGAGGCATGAGTCCTTCATTGATTGTTTACTAGATTCTTCTGGTACTGAAGTTACTACACAGCATGGTATGATACATGTTGTCCATTCTTATTTGACTTTGTTATATGGGGGTGAGTCTTCTTCTGATGATGTTTGGCCTCTTGCTCCTATGCCTGCAGCCTATAGGGCTGCTTTGGATATGCTTATTAAAGTTTGTCGGCTGTTGCTTGTTTTATGGAGTCAGCTCCTGGGTGGCATGGTATTCCTTATTCTTTTTATAGCTCTATTTCTGAACTCAATTATATTTGTTGGCCTGGCTATTCAATGAATGGTTTTCTGATGGCTTTTTTCATCCTGAATTTTTACATATTGCTCTTACATTTCTTTGGAAAAAAGGGTGACTGTAGAGTCCTGTCCAACTGGTGGCCAATGTCTTTCTGTAATACTGATTACAAGTTGTTTTGTAAAATCTTACACCTTTGGCTTTGTCTTAAGATGCATCATCTTTTTTTCTTTTATATTTCAATTTTTTTCCCAAAACCTTCATCTCATTCTCCTCTTTTTCCTCCCTAGGTCCTAACTCCCTCATAGCCTGAACTGCAAGCATGTTATGGTACAGAAAGGAAGCAAACACACTGCAAATTGCAGTTCTGTTTTCATTGCATGCAACCTGATCAAATTAAATTATGTATGTTAACAGCAGTTAATCTTTACCATAACCTTGCTTGGCACCAGGCACATCACCAAAACACTTTCCAGCAGATTCTCTTTTATTTTTTTTTATAAAAATACTGGCGAGTTTATAAGCCTTGAAATATTTAATATCTCCCTATTTCCTCAAAACATGCAATAAGCCTAACTCTCAATTGGCCTGCCCCACACACTACTTGGTGCTGCTCTACTTACTGATTGTTTTTTTTTCTCACAGTAAGCAGCAGTGACTGGGTCCAATCAACCGGGTCCCGCTCCACTTGGGCTCACTCTGCTCCCTTACCCTACCCCCATTCCCACACATCCCATTACAATACATTTATACTAACCACTCCACTTGCACTGCAACTTATCCATCCAATCCTTAACCACACCACATCCACTGCCACTAATTAACTAGTCACTATCAAATTTACCATATCATCCAATTGCTCTCAATTCCACCCCCCACTCAGCTCATCCATATTCCCACCACTGTTGACAACGTATACACACTGAACTACAATCCTATTACAACATCAAGAACAAAATGTTATATCTACACATAGCCATATACATTGCCAATCCTTACAACAGTTAAATTAGTTACCTACACTCTCCCACAATTTCATCCCCACTGCAAACCCAATCCTCATACACAAACTTCCTTATAACACCCTAACTGTTCAACCATTCCAAAACAGAGTTATTCTAATACAAATTCTTGCACACAACTAATCAGCTACACAGATTGTTAATATGCCAACAAACTACAACCAAATTCTCACATCCACCACATCATGAAAAGGACAACCTACAATTAAGTGGTGACACACCGTAATCCAGGATCCAAATCTTGCCAACAAAACTCCCACAACTCAGAGCAACGGAATCTATCAACTAAATTAGTGGACACTGCCAACACACTCAAAAACAATTTAGACCTTCTCCTAAACATGAATATTAGAAGCCTCGTCAACAAAATACAGGAGTTCCATGCCACCCTTTCTCTGTACTCCCCTGACATTATAGTCCCAACAGAAACCTGACTCAAGCCCATATTAAAAGCAATGGAATCCTATCCCCAACTATAATATAATTAGACGTGACAGAACAGATATATGAGGTGTTGGAGTAGCCATAATACATAAAGACTCACTTAACATACAGCAACTGCAGGTGAAAAACCCAGACCTAAACAACTCTGAGCTAATAGTAGCATGACTAAAAATCAGCAACAATAAGCACATTGTCCTACTAGTAGTCTACATCCCTCCCAGCAACAACTTTGGCATAATAGAAAACTGCTATCATGGGCATCCTTCACTTTCAAGCAAGAAACATTAATAAGGGATTTCAATATTGACTGGCAAACATGCTCTGCTGAAAACCCTTCCTTCATAAACTTATATGGCTTTACCCACATTATAGATATACCAACAAGAGTAGTAAAAAAAAAAAAAAAAAAAAAAAAAGCAACAAAAATTAAGTTCTCAACTGGATCCTTACCAAGAAACCAGCAGTGATCCAACACTCAGGCGTCTTCCTGGCAGCCTAAGTGATCACCTACCAACTTACCTCCTAAGACATTGTAACTGTCCATCAAAAACTGTAATATATAAACAGGTCCACAATAAAAGGAATCTCTCTGCAGGCACCTTTAAACAACTCCTCCAAAACTGCAATTGGTCTCCACTAAAATATCTTCCTCTGGTATCAGCTGTACAATATTTTAACAACAAACTCCTTGAAATCCTAAACAGTCTAACACAATCAGGAATATTAGACGCAAAGCCTATGACTGCCTATGGCTTACTAAGGAAACTAGACAACTACTTAAACAAAGGGACAAACTCTGGACCCAATATCAACTAAACAAAAATGAAGTCTCCCATGGAAACTATCGCCACCTACAAAATTTGTCCAAAAGGCAAATCAAGAATGATAAAAAATTATTATACCAAACTTCAAAGCAAACACCAAGAAAGCCCCACAAAAATTATGGGCCACAATCAATCAACTCCTATATCCAGGTATAAATTCAACCCCTACCCCCAATACCCCAAATCCAAATAAAAGTATAGCCTCCCAATTTAACTCTTTTTCATAAACTCTATACTCTGTTTTATAAAAGTAAATAACACTCCACCAACCACCCAAACAAAAACTACAAGTAAAGAACCCCCATTCACACTACAACCAACCCATCCAAAACTAAAAAAACTAAAGACTACATCACTAGCTACAGACCGGCTATCAAATGAATACCTCAGGCAATAAGCTGATGTCATCTCCTATCCCATACCTATCTTGACCAATAGATCCATCATAGAACAATAGATCCCCAAGATTTGGAAGAGCTCACATGTTATCCCGCTACACAATGGCTGCCACTCACTCGAGCTTTTCAACTACAGACTAATATCCATACTATCTCTGCCATCAAAAAATTGGAAAAATGCATACATGGACAACTTTTAGACTACCTACTAGCAAACAACTTGTTAGCTAATTCTTAACATGAATTTTGGCCTGGCCACAGCACCGCATCTGCTCTATTAATTTTCACCACTACCATAAATAAGCTAAAAAATGATGGGCAGCTAGTATCCTCTATATTTCTACACATGTCAAAAACATTTGACACAGTATCCCATCAGCAGCTCCTGCAAGAGCTTGCATTTCTTAATCTATCCAAAAAAAAACTTCTCCTGGTTCCATAGCTATCTTTCCAATTGCCAACAGGCTTTCAAATGGCAAAAGAATCTTTCAGCCATATTACCAGTAACTGTAGATGCCCCACAGGGATCAGTATTAGGACTGCTCCTTTTCTCAATCTTCACAAACAATCCTCACATCGCCACTAACCTTGCTACAATTATACAATATGCAGATGACTCCACTGTAATCTGTGCTGCACCCTCCCTGCCACAACTTCTAGAAAACACACAAAAATCCTTCTTAGCCATCAAATCCTACCTAAACAACTACTAACTCATTCTAAACCCTAACAAAATCAAATTAAGGATTTTACTAACAACTATCATAAATCTAAAAACATCAGTCTACACTTCAAAATATCATCATCCAATGACACTGTAATCACACCAACCTCTGAAACTAAACTACTAGGTGTCACCATTGATAGCTGTTTGAGATTCGACAAACATGTATCACAAGTTATCAAAAAAGCCCACACAAAACTAGGATCTAATTACAGAATTACAGCCTACTTCACAAAACTTTATGACAAATCATAGCCAGGACCTACCTATTATCTACTAACTCTAATATATGCCTCCACCATTTTCACTAACCTCCAAAACTGACTTAAGCTACCTCAAAATTGCCAAATTTGCCATAGGCCTACCTCATACAACACATCACTGCATTGCTCTCAGACAACTAAAATGGTTTGAACTACCCAATCTCATATCCTTCAACCAACTTGTTCAGGTGCAGTCCATGATGCAACACAGTAAAACGTAAAGGTGGAACCCAAAAATGAAATAAACCACATAAACCACCTTCAGAAAGTTAGAGAAGAGACAAGTACAGTCCATGAAGTGTAAGTACACAGATTTATTCTCGAACCCAAATATCAGCAACAGACAATAAGGTAAAAACTCTTGGCAAGCACTTTCGCCTGAACAATTGCAGGTCTTTATCAAAACCAAAGTGCTTACTTAAATCAAGCATATTTATAGCATCAGGTGTCATTAATTACTTTGAAAGCCTAGAAAACATTTAAAGACACAGTACACAATCTGAATGATGTTATAAAAACAGTAATAATATTAAAAAATGACTAAAAATATAAAAATGTCATAAAATTCAAAGTTAACTATGTATTACAAAACTAAAGCCCTGTCTTTTAAAATTGGAATCAATGAGAGTTATTCATTCATACCAGGGGGGGTATTGGCATTGAGTATGATCTGCCATCTAAAGTCACATCTCTCTATATCATTAGACCAGTTGTCACCCCTAATATTTTTACTAATAATTTCCACTATTCCAAACTTAAAACCATTATACGTAGAACATGTTAGTGTGTGTCTGTATAGGGCATTGTTCATACTCCTAGTCTCAATAGCATAAAGATGTTCATAAATTTGTTTTCGTAGAGTCCTGTCTGTGATGCATCAACAAACATAGCCCATTTCTCCAAATCCTAGTAAACATTGAAACAAAAAATAGACCCCTGAGGTCCTCTAACAAACTACTGTTAAAAGTATCAAAAAACAACAACAACTTTAGGGAAGCAGTATACTCTAACTACATATTTAAGACATGGAATAACATCCAAGATACTATTCTGAATATCATCAACTCCACAACCTTTCCAGTTCTGCTTAGGAATCATTTACATGACAACTGGTTATGCTCCTGCTCAACACCAGGCTGAATACTATTTTTTTCCTCTCTTCTTCCTTCCTCCAGCTAATCACCCTTATTTTCTTGTTTCTACTACTCCTCACTCTCCCAATCTCCCCTTAACCAAATACTGCAAACCCAATACGTTTCAATGATGTACTTACATACATATACTGAAAGGCAAACTACTGCCATGGTACATGTAAATGTGTAAAAAAAAAAAAACCCGAACCAGTGATGTATACTGGATGAAATACAATGAAACATGGTATCTGTATGACAGTAAGTGATAGCAAATATGTGATTAGAAAATCTCTGTAGAGTATGGCTTTGCTATCTATTATATATCTCCTTCAATGTATAATAGATGTTAAATGAGGTAATTGTTGTACCCAGCAAAAAAACTTTGTACACTTTGTATACATTTCTAAAAATCTACTTGTAAATAATCAAATATAACAATATTTCTGTATGTGAAGCTTTTCTCCCCGGGCCTCTGCTGAAAATGGGCTACTGGCCCAGTGAGACCTTCCTGGTAAACAAATGCCAAATAAATAAATAAATCTTTTGGATCCTGGATTTTTTGGGATATCAGGCCAGCCTATGCAGGATCTTTTGCTTTTGTTAAAATCTATTACTTCTTATGTTAAGTCATCCTGTTCTGCTTTGTTGCTGTCTTTTGTCTTAACCAAAGACTTTGATAACGTCAGTCATTCTGCCCTGATCAGCATTTTGAAGGCATTTTGTTTTGGACCATTGTTTGTTAATTGTATCTCTTCTATTTATTCTGCTTCTGTTTTGGTTCCTGTTGTTAATGGTTGGGTTGGTGATGAAGTGGGGATGAAAAATGATGTTAGGCAAGGTTCCCCTTAGAGCAGTTATCTGTTTACATTGGTGGTGGGTGCTGTGTTTTTTGTTTTTTTTTTATTTATTTAAGGTCAGGGCACATTTTTTTGTCCTCGCCATTCTCTTTTTCTTGTTCTGGGGTTTGGTCCCTCATTTTTTTGTCTTACACCAATGATGTCATGGTAGTAGCAGAGTTCTCTTTGTTCTTTTGGATATCTTGACCTTAGGTTTTTCATTGGTTGGTCTTTCTTTGACTCTTGCTAAGTCTTCTGGTTTTGGTTTGGAGATGTTTCTTTTGCTGTTACTGGCCTTTCCATTCTAGTTGTACCTTTTGGTACATCTTATGTTACTGAGTCATGTGATACTCATCCTACTACTGCTTTTTGCTGTTTGGCTTTTTGGCAGTCCTTTTCTTTGTTTTTTCAAAAGAAAGTTTATCTGTTGAATGGTGCCTTCTTGGGTATTTTGAGTTAAGTATTTTCTGTCTATTTGTTTCCTCAGGCATGTCTTCTAGGTTATTGTCTGTGGTATTTTCATTTCTTCTGGGGGACTCTCTTGAATCCAGTTCACAGGGGAAGTTTGTATTTTCCTCCTGCTTCTAGTGGTGTTGGTCTCTTACATCCTGCCCTTTTTCTGTCCACTTTGTTTCTCTTTCCTGTTTTGCAACATTTGCAGGCAGCAAATTTTTCTTTGTTGGGTCACTTACTTCCAGCTTTGTCAGGTCATTTTTGGCAGACTTGTCTGGCTGGTAAGCATTCACAGTGGGTCCCTTCTAGGGAGCTGAGAGATGTTCAGTCCTTACTGTTGAGTTTTCTTTTTACTTTTTCTTCTCTTCTTTCTTCACGGCAGGAGTTGTAACCTTCCCTTTTGTCTCAGTTTTATGCTATTAATGGTTATCATGCTTATTCTCCTGGGAGGTTGTTGGGACTCAATCAATGTAGGAAGAGGTATGCCTTGTTTCCCCATTGGCATGATATTTTTATGGTGCTGTTCAGTTGACAAGTTACCTGTGAAATCCACTTTGGTTTATCAACTGATGGAGATGCACCTTTGTACACACATGGGTTGTGGAGCTTTGGAATCCTCTGAGCATTTATTCATTCATTGTCCCAGGGTCACTGGTTTCTGGCAGGTGGTTCAGCATACCTATTCAGTTCCCCATTTGTTTCCTCTGACTGTCGATAAGTGTTTATATGGGGATTATGGTTGTCTATGGATTCAAGATATTACTCATGCAGATTTTTTCTAGTTTCTGCTTACGTTTGCTTTGGTCTGCATGTTGTGTGGGGTCCTTACAACAAAGGTTGTTCTCATCCCAAATTTGCTTCAGCGGTTATGTTTGTGGTTATAGCAGAAAGGATAGGGAGGCTGAACCTGTGAAATCCAGTTTGGTGTATTGATCATTGGAGATGTGCCTCTGTACATACAAATGGTGTGGAGCTTTGGAGTCCTTTGACCATGGTTTCCCTTCCTTTTTCCAGAGTCACTGGTCTCTGACTGGTGGTTTAGCATATTTCTTCAGTTTCCCATTTGTTTCCTCTGACTACTGACAAGTGTTTGTATGGGGTTTGTGGTTGTCTGTAAACCCTAGATATTGCTTGTGCAGATTTTTTTTTCTAGTTTCTTTGGTCTGCACATTGTGTGGAAGTCCTTACTATGAAGATTATTCTCCCACATTTGCTTTGAAATTTGTGTTTGTGGTTTTGGTAGAAAGGATGAGGAGGTTGATTCAGTTTTTTTTTCTTGTTTACTGTATGTTGCAACACAGGAGACTTTTGGTTTTTGAGTTTTTTGTTATACTGATAATATTTATATCAGTATTTCTTTTTGTCTAGGTGTTCTCTCCTGTTTTGCCTTTGCTGGAGTGTGTCAGCTTGTTATTGCACTCCTTTACATTGTGTTCTAGTTATGTTTCCCTTTCTGTGACTCAACTTTTCTGGTTCTGCAGTTATGCAGGACTTCTTTGCATTTGATTCAGGTTCTTTTGTGGGCAGCAGTAAGTTATTGTTTTAGTTTTCAGTCCTGCAGTGCTGTTCTTCTTCTCTTTTCTATGCTCTCTTGTTGTTAGGTTTATGGGCAGCTTTTTTCTTTATTTTTTCAGCCATGCAGGATTACATGGTCTTGCTATTTGTCTTTTCCTTGGTCCTTTGTATGTGGACTATGGATGTCTTACCTTTTTGGGGTTTTAATCCTGCACTGCTGTTGTCTTTTCTTTGTTTCATGTTGTTTTTTCCTGGTCTGGTGTATCTCCAGGCCCTAGACCAATCGCCCTTCACCAGACAGTCTCCAATCAGCACACTTCTCTCACAAAGATGCAGAAGGCCCTTCCAGTCAAAGATGGCTTGGAAAATGTCCTCAGAATACAATATGGGTGAACACCCTATTTTCAGATATAGTAACTGTCCAAATCTAAAAAGGTTATTATGCAAGGAGAGAATATTACATACACCTGTGGACATCAGAACTAATTTTAGGCGAGGAACATTTCCTTGTAAGAAATGCTGTGTATGCAATTATATCAGTGACCAACAGACTTATGAAAATCCACAGACTGGCTATAAGTTTATTCCGAATTTTTATGCCACATGTGATACCACAAATATAATTTATTTGGCCACATGTGACAATTGTAATGCCTATTATGTGGGCATGACAACACGCAGGCTCAGAGATCGAGCCTACAACCATCTTTATGACATACGGAAGATGAACATCAATAATGCACTAGCCAGACATTGTCAATTATTTCCATCTCATGTATTTAAATTCAAAGTATTACAGATATTTCATCATAATAGAAGGGAAGGTAATGCACTAGGCACTTTAGAACTTTTCGAGTTGAAATGGATATTATTACTTAGGGCACATATAGAGCCAGGCCTGAACACAGCCCTTAATATCAAACCAGCACTATTATAGAAATACCACACTATAGATTAGAGCAGAAATTTAGTACAGCATGTATACAAGCTGAAGTTTTGTATGATAGGGATATATGAGTTTATATATCTGACATCATTTTAGTGTCTTAACTTATATGACTGTGTAAATAACATATATATTCCTTCATATTAATAATTTTTTGATTCATTATTACTTTACCATATCTTGGTTGATTTATTTTCATGGTTTATTTTATTTTTATGATGATTTGAAATACATCAAATTCATTGGTAATTCTAGGGTTTGAACATATTTCATTATCAAATAATTCTATGAAATAATTATAAATTAATTTATATCAATATATATATGTTAAGCTTAAGAAAGATAAGCATATTATATTATGTGAATGTTATAATCAATAACTGGAAATATAAATATTTATATGTTTTTAGTTGGATAGAATGTATTCTGTATATTTAATGATTTATTGTTTGTATTGATATGATTTACGAAACAATGAAGGGAATCATTATATGTTTTATTGAATATTTTATATACACTTTTAGAACTTAACATAATATAGGGTGTAAAGAACTACATTTGCAGGAAGCGTTTTCCTTATATGGAATATAGTTTAAGCATGAATGGTACTAATTGATTAACAAATGCTTAATTATTTTTAGCCGCCAAAATGGCAGTTAATTAGGGCGTATGCCTTACTATATAAAATGTACTCATTTTTTAAGAAACTTGTAACCTGATGAAGCGCACTTGTCGAGTGTGTGAAAGCGCTTGTTTTATTAAATAAATATATTTGCTGCTTATCGTGGAAGCTTCAGTGATTTGTGTATGCATTGAACGTTTTATTTTACTGAAGCCTTGGATGGTCGTGCTGGGTCTAGTGCTGATAATTTGGTTTCTCTTGTTTTTGTTCCTGGCTAACCATCACGCGAAGGAAAACCTGAATATAGAGCTGGATTATACACCGAAAGTTGCTAGTGATGCTACGAATTGGAATGCCATATTCCACCAACGTGATAATTCTTTATTGAACTTTGATAATCAAGGTAATACTTTACAAGAGGTGAATACCCATAATGAGAACATGCAAGACTTTTATGGAGATTTGAGGAGCTTGGAGAGTAATCTTTATAAACTTCACAGGCTCATTTGGCAGAGGAAACATCTGGAGGCGTGCCTGCATTTCAAGGTTATCCCGCGAGGCATGCGCGTCCTCTGCATGCCGAGCTATGGAGAAGCGCATCCCGAGCTCCTACGAAGATGGCAACAATTAAACCTAGATCTTGGCAACAGATACCTGAGATTACTCATTGATTATTTTCAACCGGTGGAGAACGAACTAATTGACAAAGTTGAAGGTGAGCACAATAATATGGTTGCTAAATATAAAAGTGAACATTGCTTATCTAAGCTTAATAACATGTTATCACAAGTGACTTTCTACAGCAATAAGCTAGAACAAGTGAAGCTAAAAAAGTTAAAAAGAGACTGTAATGATTTCCGTGTCGGCAATATTTTTATATGGCCGAGATATAATGAGACAATAGCAACTCGAGAAGTAAATCAAGCTAATAATGATATAGCGAGTAGTCTAACTACAAATAACAATGCCGCTAACTTAGAAAACACTATATCTAATAGTGGCATGCTCACATCAGAAGTGGATATTGTTTCACCTGCTTCTTCCCTACCTTGCAATCAGCAAGGGTTGAAAAATGTAATAACAGGAGCTAGACCGAAAGAAGGTACTTGTGTTCTGAATACTGCTCCCAATATGGCATCGATTTTAAACTCCCCGCTTCCATACAAACAACGAGCCCCGATGCGATCCTCCAGCAGGGGAAGGGGGAAGCGCAAGATATCAGGAGACAATTGGGAGAACAGGAAGAAGAAACATTAAATGTTCTGTTTTTTAATATTTCATCTCGTGAGCTGACTGAATCTGAATGCTCTGTACTTAACAAGGGTTTATCATTTATCCCTTTTCGGGGTAGTGAACTTTCTGACACTCTCATAATGCTTCGGAAGTTTACCAGAAAACTGGCCTTGAGACTTTTGTTTTATGATGAATGTAATACTGAATGTAAGGGTTTATTGTCAAATAATACTGTTCTTAAAAGGAAAAGCACCTTTGTTCCACCGCTACCTAGTTCTATTGATTGTTTTTTACGTGCATGTGAATTTGACCTCTATGCATATTATAAAGAGAAAGGACATAAAAAATTATTTTATAACATGAGTGAATTACAAATAAATAGCCTAGACTCATTATGTAATGACGAAAGTGTGGTGTTCAGACCAGCGGATAAAGGGGGGGGGGGGTAGTATTAATGGATTCCCATTTCTATAGCGACATAATGAATACGATGTTATGTGATGACACTGCTTATTTAATGATTAATAGAGCTGAAGCCATATCAATAATTGGAAATGTCAAAGATACACTCTACGATCTCCTGATGTCAAGATGCATTGATAAACAGCTATATGACTATCTGGATATTGAGGCGCCCTTGATTCCTATCATTAAGGGGTTGCCCAAAATGCATAAAGGGGTGTACCCCCCACCAGTACGACCGATAGTTTCTGGTCAGTCATGGGCAACTGAGAATGCCTCGCAGTATGTTCAATTCAAATTGGCCCCATTGATAGAAAAAATACCAACTATATTAAAAAATTCATACATATTATTGGAAGATCTTGAAACTTCACAATGGGTTGAAAAGGTGAATTGTGAGACACTAATGGTTACCTTAGATATAAGGAACCTGTTTACAAGTATACCCAATGAGTTTGGTGTAGAGGCTGTTAGAAGCTGCATGAATGACTATGGCATGGTCGACCAAAATGAACAGTTTATTATATGTACCTTATTAGAGCTGATACTTAATAATAACATCTTTATGTATCAAGATAAGGTCTATAAACAAATATGGGGGGTAGCCATGGGCACCCCTTGTGCAAATGTATATGCTAATATAGCAGTATATGAATGGGAAAGAACTCATATCCTGAATAATGAGAATTTTATAGCCAATGCTATTTACTATAGGAGATTTGTGGATGACATTCTACTTTTTTGGAATGGCTGTATGGAGTCCTTGCATAATTTCATTGAGTATATGGAATCAACTACCTCATTCCTTAGCTTTACATATGAAGCCTCACTGAATAAGGTTAACTACCTTGATTTAACAATATTGAAAAATAATAGGAATAGATTCACTACATCATTATTCAGAAAATCCTGCTGGAAAAATGGCATTCTACATCATGAGAGTATGCACCCTCGCCACATTTTTCCCAATATTGTAAAAAATCAAATGGCCAGAATAACTAGATTATGTAGTGACAATAAGGATAGAGAACAATTGTTAAATTTTCAAATTAAGTGTTTCAAGAATAGGGGTTATCCAGATTATTTACAAACTTCTATTAAAGATAGTAATAATATGATTCCTAATGCCAGCCATAAGCGAAGCTATTTTGGACATCGTAACAAATCGTATATAGGTAAGGTGCAATATGACATCAAATTTACTAATGATGTAAGATATATTAAAGAAATTATCAACAAAAATTGGAAGTTACTTTATATGAATAAAGATCTGAAAAATGTGGTGGGTGAACACCCTATTTTCAGATATAGTAACTGTCCAAATCTAAAAAGGTTATTATGCAAGGAGAGAATATTACATACACCTGTGGACATCAGAACTAATTTTAGGCGAGGAACATTTCCTTGTAAGAAATGCTGTGTATGCAATTATATCAGTGACCAACAGACTTATGAAAATCCACAGACTGGCTATAAGTTTATTCCGAATTTTTATGCCACATGTGATACCACAAATATAATTTATTTGGCCACATGTGACAATTGTAATGCCTATTATGTGGGCATGACAACACGCAGGCTCAGAGATCGAGCCTACAACCATCTTTATGACATACGGAAGATGAACATCAATAATGCACTAGCCAGACATTGTCAATTATTTCCATCTCATGTATTTAAATTCAAAGTATTACAGATACTTCATCATAATAGAAGGGAAGGTAATGCACTAGGCACTTTAGAACTTTTCGAGTTGAAATGGATATTATTACTTAGGGCACATATAGAGCCAGGCCTGAACACAGCCCTTAATATCAAACCAGCACTATTATAGAAATACCACACTATAGATTAGAGCAGAAATTTAGTACAGCATGTATACAAGCTGAAGTTTTGTATGATAGGGATATATGAGTTTATATATCTGACATCATTTTAGTGTCTTAACTTATATGACTGTGTAAATAACATATATATTCCTTCATATTAATAATTTTTTGATTCATTATTACTTTACCATATCTTGGTTGATTTATTTTCATGGTTTATTTTATTTTTATGATGATTTGAAATACATCAAATTCATTGGTAATTCTAGGGTTTGAACATATTTCATTATCAAATAATTCTATGAAATAATTATAAATTAATTTATATCAATATATATATGTTAAGCTTAAGAAAGATAAGCATATTATATTATGTGAATGTTATAATCAATAACTGGAAATATAAATATTTATATGTTTTTAGTTGGATAGAATGTATTCTGTATATTTAATGATTTATTGTTTGTATTGATATGATTTACGAAACAATGAAGGGAATCATTATATGTTTTATTGAATATTTTATATACACTTTTAGAACTTAACATAATATAGGGTGTAAAGAACTACATTTGCAGGAAGCGTTTTCCTTATATGGAATATAGTTTAAGCATGAATGGTACTAATTGATTAACAAATGCTTAATTATTTTTAGCCGCCAAAATGGCAGTTAATTAGGGCGTATGCCTTACTATATAAAATGTACTCATTTTTTAAGAAACTTGTAACCTGATGAAGCGCACTTGTTGAGTGCGTGAAAGCGCTTGTTTTATTAAGTAAATATATTTGCTGCTTATCGTGGAAGCTTCAGTGATTTGTGTATGTATGTTGCAACACAGGAGACTTTTGGTTTTTGAGTTTTTTGTTATACTGATAATATTTATATCAGTATTTATTTTTGTCTAGGTGTTCTCTCCTGTTTTGCCTTTGCTGGAGTGTGTCAGCTTGTTATTGCACTCCTTTACATTGTGTTCTAGTTATGTTTCCCTTTCTGTGACTCAACTTTTCTGGTTCTGCAGTTATGCAGGACTTCTTTGCATTTGATTCAGGTTCTTTTGTGGGCAGCAGTAAGTTATTGTTTTAGTTTTCAGTCCTGCAGTGCTGTTCTTCTTCTCTTTTCTATGCTTTCTTGTTGTTAGGTTTATGGGCAGCTTTTTTCTTTATTTTTTCAGCCATGCAGGATTACATGGTCTTGCTATTTGTCTTTTCCTTGGTCCTTTGTATGTGGACTATGGATGTCTTACCTTTTTGGGGTTTTAATCCTGCACTGCTGTTGTCTTTTCTTTGTTTCATGTTGTTTTTTCCTGGTCTGGTGTATCTCCAGGCCCTAGACCAATCGCCCTTCACCAGACAGTCTCCAATCAGCACACTTCTCTCACAAAGATGCAGAAGGCCCTTCCAGTCAAAGATGGCTTGGAAAATGTCCTCAGAATACAACAGCCACTACAACCAGTCCCAGATGCAGCAAACCTGTATCTGGACTATGCTACAGCTGCTAGCTACATTAATTTAGGCAGGAAATACAAAAAAGAGTTTTAAACAGCAGAAAAACAGCAGCAAGACACTAAAAATGTTTTAAACATCAGAGCACAGCAAGGAGACACTAAAGAATGCTTTAAACAGCAAAACAAAAAAAAATCAGTTATTTTTGAAACACTGCTTGGTAAGAAACCAGAACTTTTAAACAGTGAAAAGTAGCAACAATTACTTTGCAAACAGTGCAAATAGCACAAAAAAAACTTTGCAACAGTGAAAACTGCAACAAAATATGATTTAACAGGCACAGTAAGGAAAATAAATGCAGTACAAACAGTGCAGTTTAGTTTACAATATTTAAATACAGTATTAAATAAGCAGAACACAATAAAAAGTGCAGTAAATAGTACAATCAGGCAAAAAAAAAAAAGGTAACTTATGTTTTTTGGGAAGCTGAAAAGCCTCTAGTCATCTTGTATCTCAGCTCAGAGTTGTGGCTGGTAGCCCATTTCAGTTCAGCTTGTTTCAAACAACCAGTAACTGGTTCAAACACAAGGCTTATATACTAGAAGCTAAAAACTTAAAAAACTTAAAAAAATCAAAAGAACCAATAAGGGTGCTAAATTCAAGCCCTAGGAAGTCCTTCCTTTCACTTCCAGGTGAAGCAAGATGGTGGCCATTTCTGTTGCAAGTACTGCAGCTGGTGTTTCTGTTTCTCCTGTTGTTTCTTCTACTTTGCCTTCTATTACTGATTCACAGTCTTTTTTCATTTACCAACTTTGTGTCTCAAACTTCTTCACAGGCTTCAGCTGTGTTGCATGACTCTGGTAATTTGTCTGTGCTTGATCGGAGTGATGAAATGGAGCTTCAGGATGATTCTTTGGCTTCTGCTGTTTCTGTTTCTAATGTTTTGGCTCCCCCTACAGCTCAGCCAGTTATTTCTGCTAGTGCTATGTCTTATGTTGCTTCAGCAGTTGTTTCTCAGGCCAAGTCTTATGCTGCTGCAGTGAAAATGGCAGTTTCTGCTTCTGGGAATCAGCCTACCTCTCTGAGGCAGTCAGGGATTCTTTCTAAGCAAGTCTTTGGTTCATCTTAAGTCTGCTTCAGGTCAACCTCTTTCATGTAAGTTTATTTGGCATCCTTTACTAAAACCTTTGTCTATGTCTGTTAGGTCTCTGGGTGCTATTATTCATCATGGAGGGATGCTTGGGTGCTTTTGCTGATGTTTATTTTGAAGATCAGGAGGCTGTGTCTACTTTTGTTTCTCATTTTGCTGCACATAAACATCAGCAGCCTTGGTCTGATTATGTGCTTTCTGAAGTAGATGTTTCTTATAAGTGTAAACTTATTTTGTATTTTCATTCTATTTAATTTACAGAAGCAACTGTGGTGGTGGTGCTGCGGTAGCGTTGTCGCCTCACAGTAAGACGTTGTCCTGTTCGATTCTCAGCTAAAGCGTCTTCTGTGTGGAGATATGTGTGAATGGGCGTACCTTCGTTGAAGGTTGTGCGTCAGGCCTGGCAAGTCAGTATGTAAAAATCTACTGCCAATCATTAGCGGACCGGAGTTCCGCTGTGGCGACCCCTAACCGGGAAAAGCTGAAAAGATACAACAACAACAAGTTAGGGTGTATTTACTTTCTCAGTGTGCTGATGTTTTTTCTATTAAGAAATCTTTTGATTCTGATGCTGGTGGAGTTTGGCATGGGGCGCGGGAGGCCTGGGTGGCTTTGCATGACCTTGATTCTGGTGTTTCCTATTTACCTGGTATGTGTTTGTTGCCTGGTCAGACAGGCATTTTGAGGGATGCAGGATAGCTGAAGTCCTGTTTCTTTTGTGGTGATTTTTCTCACTTGGTGTCTGATTGTCCTGCTAGGAAATGCACTCATTGTGGTTCTACTGCTCATTTTGCTGCAGCTTGTCCACAGTGGTGCCATTTATGCTCTTGTTCTCATGCTGATTCTGTTTGTCCTGCTGTACCGTCTGTGTTAACTGCTTCCACTGAGTCTTCTCAGACTTTACTTTCTGATGTTTCTATTTCTGCTGCTGCTCCTGTGGAGTCTTTCCCAATGCAGGCTGTTGTCTCTGTATCTTGTCCCCCCTCTTCCTTCTCTCTCTATTCTTACTTCTGTTTCTTCTCAGGAGGGGGGTCTGTTCTGCCTTTTTTGCCTTCTACTCCTCTTTGTCCTGTTTCTGTTGCTTCTGGTTCTCACATAACTGCGCCTCTTTTTCCTGTTGTTTTTGTTGTCCCTACTGATGCTGATATGTTAGAATCTAATAGGAAATTACTTGGTATGTCTGATTCCTCTTCTGCTGGTGATGGTATTGCTTCTAAGAATACTGTTAGATGTTAATCTGATTTGTGCACTGATATGGATGATCCTCAGCAGTGGACTTTTAGGCACAGACATCTTAAAAATAAGTGTCCTAAGAGGGGTTCTGAAGGGTTTTCTTGTCCTTGTACTGATGGCTAACTTGTCTTTGACTTTTTGTAATTTTAATGGTGTGGTGTCATTGCCCTGGCATTTGATTGTTTTTTTCCTGTGTTTCTGCCTTACACTCTGATATTGTTTGTTTACTGGATGTCAGTAGGCTTTCCTCTGTTCATTGTTCCCAATGGGAATCTTTGTGGATGGATGGGGTGGTTTGGTCTTTAGGGACAGATTGTAGGTCTGGTATTGGTTTACTGTATCAAAAATCTGTTGTGGTTGTTAGGGATGTTATTCATGTTTTGTCTGGTAGGGGTTTGGTGGTGGATTTTTTTTGTATAGGCATTCTTTTGTACGTTTAGTGATTGTTTATCCTTTTTATTCCTGCATCTGAGTGCCATTTATTATTTCAGTTTTTGAAACCTTATTTTTTAATTAACTGTCCTATTCTTTTTTTTTTTAGGTGACTTTAACTGTGGTGTATTATCAGGGTATTCTAGGATCATACAGGACTGTAGTGCCCGTTGCTGTAAGGACATTTTACATTCGGCCTCTCTTACTGCATGTAGCCCTCCTGCCTTTATTGACTTTCATGTGGACGCTCACACCTGAATTGATTACTGTTTTGTTCTCCTATCTTTGAAGTGGTTTCTTCTTCCTTGTCTTTTGTGCCTTTTACAGATCATTGAGCTTTGTCTTTTTCCTTTGGAGTTCTTCTGCATTGTGCAAGGGTAAGGGTCTTTCTCGTTTTACTGCTCCTTGGACTTTTACTTCTTCCTGGCAAGAGGCCATTACTGAGCTATAGCATGATCATTTTACTCTGCTGCCTTTTTATTCTTCTCTTTCTTCTTGATAGTTGACTTTTAAAAATAAGTTTGTTTCCCATTATTCTTGGTTTGTCCACTATTATTATTCCCTTTTCAAGGGTTCTTCTTACTCCATTTATGCTGCTTTCCAGTCTGCTGTGCATCGTGCACCTGCAAGTACCCTTCAACACCTTTGTAAGTTACATTTGCATAAACTTGCTAGGGTGAGACGAGTTCTTTAGATTTCCATTCTTTAAAAGTGAGGGGTGAGGAGTTTCTCTCTTATGTTGGTAAATGTACTCTTAGGAAGGAGACCTTTACTGACAGTTTGTTGCCCTCTTTAGAAGATGTTGTTAGCACTAAGGAGGGTATTCTGCAAGCATTAATTATTATCTGATATTATCTGATGAAGTTCCTTGTAATTTAATATTAGGATGAAAGCACTTTATCGTGTACATAATTATAAAGTTATTTTATATATTTCTTAGAGTAAATATACTGATTTTAACAGAATACAGCCAGCATTTGCCTTTCTTCGTACAGAGTTGTTTTGGATACTTGCTTCAAAGTTGATACTTTCCCAGGGTTGGATGGCCTTTCTTACCGTTTTTACTACTCTCTCTCTGATACTCAGTTGTCTGTGCTAGTTCAGTTGTTTAATGAGTAGATTTCTCATGGTTTTTCCCATCCTGGCTTGTTACGGATAACTCTTAAATTGCTTTGGAAAAAGGGTGACTGCAGGGTTTTGTCTAACTGGCATCCAGTTTTTCTTTGCAATACTGATTATAAATTGTTTTGTAAGATCTTGCAATTATATCTGTGGTCAAAGATGCAATATTGTTGGACCCTTAGGCCTATGGTATTTGTGGTAGGCCTATGCAAGATTTGTTGCTTTTGTTGAAGTCTCTTGCCTCCTTTGTTCATGCTTCTGATTCTGCTCTGCTGCTTTCTTGTGACCTGACCAAATTGTTTGACAATGTTAGTCATTCAGTCTTGTTGGTCATCTTGAAGGCTTTTGGAATTGGTCCTCTTTTTGTTCAATGTATTGCTTCCATTTATTCATCTTCGATTATTGTTCGTCTGATTAATGGTTGGAAGGGAGCTGAAGTTGCCATGAAGTATGGTGTGCATCAAGGTTGTCCTTTGAGTAGGTATCTTTTTACTCTGGTGGTGGCTGCTGTGTTTTTTAAGGCAAGGGCATCATTTTCCTTGTCTCCTTCTTTTCTTTGTTCAGGAGTTTTGGTGGCTCATTTTCTGTCTTACACAGATGATGTCACTATTGTTGTATTCGTTTCCTGTTCTTTTGCTTTATTTGCAGTATTTTTCTTTTGCTTTTTCATTAGTGGACATTTCACTTAATTTTTCAAAATCCTGTGGTTTTGGTGTAGTTCCCCATTTTGGGGATGTTTCTTTTTCTAGCACTGATATCTATCTTGGGTGTGCTTTTTGGTTCTCCTTCTTATGTCTCTGAGTCTTGTGAAGCCCTTTTTAGTAAAGTTGTTCAGCACTTGGCTTTCTGGCATTCTTTTCCTTTATATTTCTGAAAAAAACGGTCTATTTGTTAAATTGTGTGTTTTTGGGCACCTTAGGGTATGTTTTTTCTTTTTATTTATTTCCATGTTTCTGGTCCACCTGCCTTTTGTCTGAGGCCTTTCATTTTTTTTTTGGGGGGGGGGTCACATCCTATACACCTGTTAGGAGGGGTATTTTGTATTCTACTCCTGCTTCTGGTGGTCTTAGTTTACTGCATCCTATCTTTTTTGTACACTTTATTTCTTTTTCCTGTATTGTGGCATTTACAGGCTGCAGGTCTTTCTTTGCTTGGTGGCTTGCTCCCAGCATTGTCTGGTTGGTTTGGGCAGACTTGTTTGGCTGGAAAGCATGCAAGGAGGGTCCCTTCATTGGAGCTGAGAGAAGTCCAGTCTTTGCTGCTTGCTTGACATGTGTCTTTATACTCCTTCCCTTCCTGTAAGAAAGAATGATGTTCTATACTTTTGGCCTGTTTCTATATTATTAAGGGGTATCAAAATTATTCCCTTGGGAAATTGTTATATTTGAGTCAGTGTAGGCAGCGTTATTCTTTGTTTCCTCATTGGCATGATTTTTTGTGGCATTGCTCTCTTGATAAGCTGCCTATTAGATCTTCTTATGTTTTTCGCCCTGTGGGTTTGCAGTTGAGTCCACATGATGGGTGTCAGGTTTTCTAGACAGCAGAGCATGTTTTTCTTCAGTGTCCCAGTGTGACTGTTTTTTGGGAGGGTGTGCAGGATCATTATTCAGTGCCACATGTGTTTCCTGTCACTATAGAGAAATGTTTCTGTGGGGACTATGGTTGTACCTGGACACCAGCTGTTGCTAGGGCAGATATCCTTTTGGTGTCAGCTTTGTGTCTTCTTTGGGCTGCCTGTTGTAGTGAGGTACTTGTTGGGAAAATTGTTTCAGTCCCTGATTTGTTGCAGCAATTGCAAATATGGTTATAGCTTGGGGGGGGGGGGGGGTTAAACTTTGCCTATCCATGCTTGTGTCTTCTTTCTTGCACAACAGGAGATTTACCTTTTTTGATGAGTGTGTTTTTATCCGTGCTTTTTGTGTTTTAGATGTACGTCTCTCTTATTTTGCTTCATGGAGTATATTCTACCAGCTACTGCACTCCTTTTTTGTTGTGGGCTTACCAGCATTTTACCCTCCTTGCAGCCTTCTTTTTTTCTTCTCTTTACTCAGTATTACAAGACTATTTGCATTTGCTTTAGTGTCCCTTTCTTACTTTTATCCATGGTTTCTTTGGGGTATGTGTTTGGATATTGGTAAGAATTTGATCTTTGTTAGGTTATGTCCTGTATTACTGCTTGGTGTTTTGTTTCTTTTTTTATGTTCTTCCTTTTGTCAGACTTGTTACCAAGCCTTCATTACTATTTTCTTTCTCATTCTCAGGCTTGTAAGAATTGTGCTTTCTTTTAGGGCTTTTTCTTTCCTTAGTCCATCTTTTTGGCCCAAGGATCATGTTTTTGTTAGGGTTTTCTGGTTCTACATAGCTGTTGTCTCTTTCTTTGTCAGTTTTGCCCAGTCTTTTGCTTATTTTCTTTCTTTTCTTTTCCTGGTCGGTACGAGACCAAGCCCTAGACCAATTTCTCTTCACCAGACAGGTTCCAGTCAGCAGACTTCTCTCAAAAGGGTGCAGAAGAGCCCCTTCCAATCAAAGATGGCTTGGAAAATGTGTGCAGAATACAACAGCCACTACAAACAGACCCAGGTGCAGCAAACCTCTATCAGGACTATGCTGCAGCTACTAGCTATGCTAATTTAGGTGGGAAACGCTAAAAATGTTTTAAACAGCAGAAAAATAGCAGTGAGGCACTAAAAATGTTTAAAACAGCAGAAAAACAGCAAGGAGGCACTAAAGAATGCTTCAAACAGCAAACAAATCAGTTAGGTAAAACACACTGCTTGGGGAGAAAACATAACAAACAGAACAGATGCTTTGCAAACAGTGAAAAGTAGCAAAAATTGCTTTGCAAACAGTGAAAATAGCAAAAAAAAAAAAAAGCATTGCAACAGTGAAAACGGCAACCAGATATGATTTAACAGGCACAGTAAGGCAGACAAATGCAGTACAAACAGTGATGTTTAGTTAACAGTATTTAAATATAGTATTAAATAAGCAGAACACAATAAAAGGTGCAGTAAATAGTATAATCAAGCAAAAAAAAAACTTACTGTTTTGGGAAGCTCAGAAGCCTCTAGTTGTCTGGTATCTCAGCTCAGAGGTGGGGCTGGTAGCCCCCACCTCAGTTCAGCTTGGTTCAATAGCCTAATTGTTCCTCCTTCACAGGGAATGAATGGGTCAAGAAAAATTATGAAAAGCATTCATTGCATAAGATTCTTCATGTTGTTAACCAATCCTTTGAATGCATCTTCACTATGAGTGTGTTCCATACAAAATGACAAGTAAGCTAATGGCATATGGTTCCAAGGTATTTTCAAAAATGCCAGAGTGTTGATTGCATTCTAATTAATAAAAATTGTGGTTGTTGTTGTGTCTTTCGTCTTTTCCCGGTTAGGGATCACCACAGCAGAACTCCGGTCCACTAATGATTGGCAGTAGATTTTTATGTGCCGAGTTGCCAGCCATGACACACAACCTTCAACGAAGGTATGCCCATTCATGCATGTTTCCACACAGAAGACTCTCTAGCTGAGAATTGAACAAGACAATGTCTTACTGTGAGGTGACAATGCTACCGCAGCACCACCACCACAGCTATTGTAAGGTAATGCAGCATGGCAAGCAGTGGGTACTTCATATTTTACACACAGTGAGGGTATTGTTTGGTCATAAGATTGCAGCCAGAGTGATCACATTTGAGCCCCCCCCCCATGGGCAGAATATGAATTACTCATGACTGCGCCATGGTGAACTACCATTATGCAATGCCATTATTTTAAAAATAAATGCCTTAGATTTTTGAAATAATTACATTTTGTAATCCGTACCCCATTATGGTTCTGTTTCTCTTCATCAGTGTAACTCAGCAGAATAGCTTACCTGAATACTTCACATTTGTATGTCAAAGAACATGAATATGTATTTGTAGAATATAGCCCCAGTGTAAATTATGCCAATGTATGTATAGATATAGAAAGTCTAGTAGTGTCCAGCTTGTTGAAGGACAAAATATGTACAGAGGAAATTAAAAGATATATTTGAAATAATTTGAATATGGTATGGCATTGTAAACTTAAAAAAATCGACAAACTCAGTAAGCAGAATAAAAACTAGAATGAACAGCAGATGCAGGGTGGTATCCAGGCGGGCCGAGGGGAGCCCTAATAATGAAAAAATTCTTTCTTTCATTCCAATGATCAAAATGAAATAAAGTCACAGTTTAAAAATGATAAAACAACTTGTTGTTTTATCATTTTTAAACTGTGACTTTATGTGTATTTGTACTTCATTTTGATCATTGGATTGAGTAAAGAAACTTAAAAAAATACTCGTTTTCTATATTTTCATGCTTTGTGGCAAATCAGATGTTTGCTGTACTAGAAACAAGATCTAAAACAAATCCCGACCACTAAGATGGACTAAAATTATAATATTTAATGCATTAAAATATTATAATTTTAGTCCGTCTTAGTGGTCTGGATTTTTTTGGTATCTTGTTTGCAGTGCGGAAAATATTTGCTGTATTTTAAAATGTTTTGCTATCCTCACTGACCTTTTAGTGCAGCAGCATTTTTTTCATGGGAAATACTGTTTTACCTTGTGAGTGATGATCAATGTACTTTGCATTTTAGTGGCACGTAAAACTTTATTACTAAGTTAAGTCTGCTGACATATAAGGATAAAGCCTCGACTATGATCCGGGTGATCCAAGATTGATTAATACTTGGGACACCTAGCTTGGGGGTAGGGAATAGTAATGAGGATTAGTCTGCTCTTAAAGCATGTGCTTGGGTCACAGTCTCCACCAATGAATGCTTGGTGCAGACTGGGAACCACATGGAGATGCTTCTCTACAAAAAGGATTAGACCATCTGATCATGTGACGTGGGCAGACAGTGCAAGGGCCCATTGCATGCAATCTCCTTGCAGGCCAAACAGCATGCATTTGGAGAGATAAAGCTTAAAGTACAACCCAAACTCCTCCTTACAAAGGAGACCAACTCTCCTAATATGGACAACCTTCACTCTCAGGGAAAGACTGAGATAGAAGGCTCTCACCCAGGTGAAAAAAACGCAAAATGAATACTGAAAGTGGAAATCTCAATGGTTAAAGAGTAGAACTGGTGTAAAACAAAACAAAAAACAAACAGAAAATGTCACCATTGTATAATACTGTAATACATCACAGCAGGGAGTAGGTAATTCATCTTTTACCCATAATGAGGGACATAGTTCAATCATGACAGCACAGGTGATCAAGTTAGAGCACTCCCATCCCATGGATAAAATAAAAATTGTGATGAGAGTGTTATTGTGTACTGCTGTTATACAATGCCATTTAAAAAAATCTTTTGCATTTTTATAATTCTGTCATTCTGTGAGCTGTACTCCATTATTATTCTGTCTTAATATGATCATACAAATCAGTTAGATGCTTTAGTTTTGTATATCACATTGGTATAACAATGGACATGATGATGTTTTTGTAATACATAGCCTGACTATATATTTTGTCACTTAAGCATGTTAGAAAAAAAGTGATGTTGTATGTAATTTTAAATGTGTAAGATGAGTGCTTTATAGAGCTAAATAAAGTTGAAAATTAAAATATTTATTTAAAATTAAATACTGCAAGACTGCATGGTAAAAAAATGAGCATTTCTTGTGTTTTGATACTCAAAGGCAAAGGAAATCTTTAACAGATTTTAAAATGTCTTCAATAACTCTAGTAATTTGTGTTTCATTCTGACCATAAAACTCACTAGTGCAACATATGAAGTTTGCCTCCTGACTGCAACGCAATACACTTCTGTGAGATGTAAACCTTGACTCTATATAATTTGAAACAGCTGCAAAGTTTTAAAAATGTATACAATATTTCACAAGCAGTAGTTATGCCAGTAAAATCTTTACATCAAGTGCCTGGATGAGTATGTATATGAAGGAGGAGGCATAATATAGTGCCTCCTTTTCCATGAATCGTTCAGCTGTATTTTACTCAAAACAATCCTATTCATATGAGGCTCTCCAAACTGGGACATATAGGTTTACAGGAGGGTTGTCAGGGTTGCCCCCCCCCCCCTGAAAAAACAATTAAAGAAGAGTGATGTTCAATATTTTCCCATCTTCTGTATTTTTTTATTTATTTTTTCTGCAGTGTTTCAGGACTCAGCCATACAAGTCCTGAAATTTTAATAGGGAGCCAAGAAGAGGAGCGTTCCTGAGGCTACCATATAATAGGTGCTTTGTAGCTTGTCTGTACTGCCCCCATAAATGTAAAAGCAAACTGTACAAGAACTAGTACACTTTCTCAATAATTGTGAAATAAACTGTAATAATTTAGAAACAACTGAATAACTCAAATTTATTTAATATGCAATCAAACCTTGTTCCTTATCATTTTAATAAGAGAAATACTCGCTCACTTATTAAAAAAGGTTGATCAAACCTAAAGTTCATGTTCAGTGCTTAAAATATTTCTTTGCTAACAAAGTCTCTTAAGTAAATTTGCCAACTCAGCTGGGGTCACAGTGAAGCACTGAGCCTAGTAATCTAGTTCTGCTCATATAACTCAACATTGTTAGAAAGGTTGACCTCTATGATATGCAAGTGAGATACTTTGAAGACTTGATAACTAAAAGCATTGAATCATGACGGTCACCACTTCAGTGTCTCCTGGGTTGAATGGGCAAATTAGTTAAAAGCCTGAGGTGGCTATGATGTACCTTTGGCACTGATTGGATATGTTTAGTTTAAATAATCTATTTAAACCACTGACTGAGCATTTCATACTTATGATAAAGTGTCATTGCATAAAAGATTATCAAACAAGCTTGTTTTATTCAGTCATTTTGAAGTTATTGCACTTACTTATTTTATAATTTATGTTTAATTTACTTTGCTCTTGTGTTTCTGTGCTGTAGTTGGTTTACATGCACACTGCATCCATAACATCACTTTTACGATATGATTTCAGACACATTTTGTATTTGACACCAAAAGCAGTATGCAAGTATGATAGTCTGCCCACTACTTCTGAGGTTGTTCTAAATTCACAGCCATGAGGGAAAGCATATGTATACTCTGAAGAGAAGATTGATAGGACAGGTCTACTATATTTTTTCAAATGTCACATCTTTACTGTTTCAAGTTGCTTAATAAAGGCCCGACTATTTTTGGAAATGACTGCATTAGTCCAGTGCTAATTACAAAAGAAAGCTTAATGACATTGCAGGCATGGTATTGCAGTGTAAAGCTGTATTACTGTATTTGAATACCGGTACTATTTTGTAACATTAAGCAATATGCTTAACATGATAGGATCTTTATTGTTCTTCCTCAGAGTATAGAATTATGTTGCTTTGAACTCTTGGCAAGCCAATATTTCTGCCCTGGTTTGCAATATTTATTGTATCTCCTTCTGCAGATTGTTACATACCTCCTCCATGGGACCGGATACCATCCCTTGCTGTATCCTACATGAACTTAGGCATGAGCTCTCAGCTCTATTAGGTACTCTATTCAGCCAAAGCCTGAGCATCAGCTTCATCCCAGCTGAAAGGAAGACAGCCACTGGCGTCCCTTTACACAAAGGTGGAGCATCCACTAACTCAGGCAGTTATAGGCCCATCAGCCTAACTAGTCTGATCTGCAAGGCCATGGAATGCATTATCATGGACCTTATAAACAAGGACATTGGCAATCTTGAAACGCTTGACCCCACACACTCTGGTTTTGTCAAAGAGAGATCATGCCTGTTAAACTTGGTCAGCCTCTTCGAAACAGTCATCAAAGCCATGGAAGAGGGGTAGATGGTGCACACCACCTATCTTGACCTAGGCAAAGTCTTCGACACTATTCCCCACTCAGGCATAATAGATAAACTTTTACAGCTAGGCATCAACCCATATGTTACCAGATGGGTAGCTAACTGGATCGCTGATAGAACCCACTCAGTCAAAATAGGAGAAGCCACCTCTAGTAGTAGACCTGTAATGAGCTGTGTACCCCAAGGATTGGTCTTGGGGCCTCTACGGTTTGGGATATACTTTTCTGAGGTGCAAGCTAAAACCAGTGGTCTGTCCAAGTTAGCAGATGACTGCAAGCTGGGTGCTGTCTTAAATCCCCCTAGTAATGTGAACATCCTCCAAGAGGGTCTTACCCAAACTAATGACTGGTGCCAGAAGCATGGCCTCAGACTGAATGCCAAGAAATGCATCATTATCCCCTTTGGGAAAAATGGCATCCCCACTAATTATCACATTAATAACAGCATACTAAGCATGCAATCAGTCAGGAGGGACTTGGGCACCCAGGTTGATAGCAACCTGACTTTTGACCACCACATTGCCTTCATTGTACGGAAGATTTTTTTACATGGCCCACCTCATAAATAATGGTATTTCATTGAGGAACAAGGAGGTCATAACATCCCTGTACTCCTCCCTTATCAGACCCATTATCAAGTACAATGCTCCCTTCAGCATGTACCCTGCCAAGCACATGCATCAGCTGGAGAGATCACAGAGGTTCCTGACCAGAAAAATCCATGGTCTCAAACACCTGTCCTATAAAGATTGGCTAAAATCCATGTCCCTCTACTCAGTCTTGTACAGACTGCTCAGAGGTGATCTGTGTCTGGCATAAAAGATCATCTCAGACCCAGCCTTGATGGAGTTGCTGCATATCCATAAATCAAACTCCATTCATGCAATCAGCATGCAAGGCATTAACATGTTCTGTAACATTAATAGAACTTGGTGGCAGGATAGATTTGTGTCTCAAAGACTTCCCCATCTGTAGAATACACTTCCTCTCCATGTCAAGCAGTGTACATCTCTAGCCTTCTTTAAGAGGATCCTGGACTACTGGATGGGAAACAGAAAACACAGCCCTCGGATCCCACCTAAGTCTCTGCTGGATAGGGGAAACGAATGCTGACTTTGAGGGAACATGGGTGAAATTCTTGGCTAGGCTTATAAAGACCTCCAAGCCAATAGCCTAGTATCATCCTATGAACATATGAACTGTTCTATTCATCTTTGGATCTCCATCTCTTCCCTTTTTAGTCACTTCTGTTTTCCTCTAAATTATAATTCCTTTTTCCTTTTCCAGTAAAACTTTTACATTTTTGTGACATCCCTTTTAGAACATTCCATAAAACAACAGGGGACAGGGTTTCCATTATTTTGAGGTCTTTTGAATTCTTTCTATAGGTATGCAATTAACTTTTTGAGTTCTAAGTACCTTATTTACTCTCTAGAAGCCTGTATAGGCAGTACACATGACATTACACAACCTTCCAGTGTTCCATATGCTTTGTCAGTGAACTAACACAAAAATACCAGTCGTAGTATAAACCTTGAACCAAGGTGAGTAGTGTGTATACAGAAATGATTCCATAGACCTTCTCATTATACCACAATCTCCCAGCCCAGCCTAACCTGGTCACAAAATGCAGTAAGTGCTATGGGCTGGTATTATATCTCACAGTTGTATTATTACGTATTATTAGTTCCTTATAATAATCACACCTCCCTTGACCCATTCTAACACTTGTAGGGACAATGATCAAATCCATTTATATACAGAACCTGGTGGCAAGTATATAGATACAACTGTTAAGCTGATGCCCTCAGAACAGCCCTCTGTTGTGATCCCATTCTTCCTTTACTTTCACTCCAGCTGCCTAACAACTCCACCTGTAATCCTTCCTTTAATAACACAGCTGTGCTCCAAATTTATGTGTAGGGTATGCAACACAGCATATCCTGCCTTTAAAGTTTCTCCCTCAAACTTAAATGTGTTTTCTACATGAGTGCAACCTCTGCTTTTTTTTTTTTTTTACAACTAAAGCACCTAGTTCTTTTTTAGCAATAATTTCTTGACACTCCAAAAGAACTCTCAAAATTTCATTGTATACTGGTAATGGTGATCTGCTGTCAGCTATGGCCTGCGGGTTGACTGGATCTGCCATTTCACTCTGTGCACTCCTGATCCTATTGATAAAGTTTGCAGATGTTTGATTTTTGAGGAAAGACACTGCTAGAGGTCACCACAGAGGCTCACTTCACCTGTTTCAAGTAGATTCTGTACTAAGTAGCTGCAAATTTAGTGCAGGTAGGAGGAATCTGTAGGAAGCTGCTGCCTCCCAGTGTAACTTTGCTTTGATTCAAAGTTATAATGATCAAGGTTGCAGAAGCTAACCACAGTGAAGGTTATTAGGATTTAGTTTGGCAATGAAGTGCATAGAATTAGGACTCTAAATTGTAAAGTAACTTCATCCTATAGTCCACAATCTATTTCTCTAAGTCTACTCTTACCTGTTGTGTGACTGAACAAGTAACTTAAACAGAGAGTTTCCCCATGTTGCCGGTATAAAAAAAAGCATCTTTGCCTAGGAGGTTTACATGGCTAACTAAAAAGAATAAAAAAATAACATCTTTGCATAAAAAGACAGTAATGATAACTGCTTAGCTTCAGTTTTGATTGGTGCTAACCTTTAAAAACAGAGTAAGATCATAATGGCTTTAAATACAATGCATGGGTATGTGCTGATTTAACACCTTTGTAAAATGGTTGCTTTGGAAAATTTGTTTTGTTCTGTGGTAGTCCCATTTGATATTGATAGTCCCCATTGACATCCCTCTGCCAAGGTACTGCTCCTATCAAAACAAAACAGAAGGACCAGATCATTTTGATACAACTACAGATCTACATATTACTTATTACTGGTCATCAGAGAATGATCATTTTCTCAGTATATGTACAGTACTACAAACTTTAGTTCTATAGAAATAACCATCAGTACAGGAAAATGTCTTGAGTTAGTAACTGGACCTCTTGCATCTTGGACAAACATGAATCACTTCAGGGGGAAATAACAGCTGGAGTCACTAGAATTTGCCCTAGCTACCATTATCATCTTGCTCACAGCACTGACTGAAGCTCAGGTTTTGCTTTGTTAGCTGTTTTTAAAGAGCCCTTGACACTCAGACTAAACAAAATGCCGTGAGATTCGTTGAGTCAATAGAATATTCACTCTCCTATTACATGGAATGCAAGACAGCATAATTCTATACTCTGAGGAAGAACACTAAAGATCCTATCATATTAAGCAGGTTGCTTAATGTTACAAAATAGTACTGGTATTCAAATACAGTAATACAGCTTCACACTGCAATACCATGCCTGCAATATCATTAAGCTTTCTTTTGTAATCAGCCCTGGACTAATGCAGCCATTTCCAAAAATATTCAAGCCTTTATTAAGCAACTTGAAACAGTAAAGGTGTGACATTTGAAAAAAATACAGTAGACCTGCCCTATCAATCTTCTCTTCAGACTATATCTATGCTTTCCCTCATGGCTGTGAATTTAGAACAACTTCAGAAGTAGTGGGCAAACTATCTTACTTGCATACTGCTTTTGGTGTCACATACAAAATGTGTCTGAAATCATATCGTAAAAGTGATGTTATGGATGCAGTGTGAATGTAAACCAACTACAGCACAGAAACACAAGGGCAAAGTAAATTAAACATAAATTATAAAATAAGTAAGTGCAATAACTTCAAAATGACTGAATAAAACAAGCTTGTTTGATCATCTTTTATGCAATGACACTTTATCATAAGTATGAAATGCTCAGTCAGTGGTTTAAATAGATTATTTAAACTAAACATATCCAATCAGTGCCAAAGGTACATCATAGCCAGCTCAGGCTTTTAACTAATTTGCCCATTCAACCCAGGAGACACTGAAGTGCTGACCATCATGATCCAATGCTTTTAGTTATCAGGTTTTCAAAGTATCTCACTTGCATATCAGAGAGGTCAACCTTTCTAACAATGTTGAGTTATATGAGCAGAACTACATTACTAGGCTCAGTGCTTCACTGTGACCCCAGCTGAGTTGGCAAATTTACCTAAGAGACTTTGTTAGCAAAGAAACATTTTAAGCACTGAACATGAGCTTTAGGTTTGATCAACCTTTTTTAATAAGTGAGTGAGTATTTCTCTTATTAAAATGATAAGGAACAAGGTTTGATTGCATATTAAATACATTTGATTATTCAGTAGTTTCGAAATTATTACAGTTTATTTTACAATTATTGAAAAAGTCTACTTGTTCTTGTACAGTTTGCTTTTACATTTATGGGGGCAGTACAGGAAAGCTACAAAGCACCTGTTATATGGTAGCCTCAGGAACGCTCCTCTTTTTTGCTCCCTATTAAAATTTCAGGGCTTGTATGGCTGAGTCCTGAAACACTGCAAACCCCCCCCCCCCCCCATAAAAAATAGTAGAGAAGATATTAAACATCACTCTTCTTCGGTAATTTGTTTTATTTTCAGGGGAGGGGCAACCCTAACAACCCCCCTCCAAACCTATATGTACCAGTTTGGAGATCCCCATATGAACAGGATTGTTTTGAGTAATATATAGCTTAATGATTCATGGAAAAGGAGGCACTATAGTATGCCCCTCCTCCATATACATACCCATCCAGGCACCTGATGCAAAGATCTTACTGGCATAACTACTGCTTGTGAAATATCGTATACATTTTTAAAACTCTGCAGCTGTTTCAAATTATATAGTTGCAAGGTTTACATTTCACGGAAGTGTATTGTACTGCAGTCAGCAGATAAAACCTTGTATGTTGCACTAATGAGTTTTATGGTCAGAGTGAAACACAAATTACTACAGTTATAGAACACATTTTAAAATCCACCAATGATTTTCTTTGCCACTGTGTATCAAAGCACAGGAAATGATCATTTTGTTTTACCATGCACTCTTCCATCGGTTCCCATGCAGGAGGCATGTAACAGTCTACAGAAGGAGATACAATAAATATTGCAAACCAGGACATAATATTTTTGGAGAGGTCAAGACAGCATAATTCTATACTCTTAGGTAGAACACTAAAGATCCTAGCTCTCCTTCTTAGGATAAATCCAGTTATATATGAGGTTTCAGGTCTCAAAGGTAATGAAGGATGAATAGTGAGGAATAAAAAGGTATTCTGTAAGAATTTCAAAAATATGTAGAGAAAATTTCCTTAGCTCCAGCAAATTTAGTGTGGGATAAGTTGATATGGATTTTGGACAGTGCTAATATTCCATCATCTCAGAAAAGGCTATTTTCAACAACTATATTAATTGCAGAAATTATATAGATACACATATATTAATAGAAAACAAAACAAACCACAGTGAATGCATTTTATTATTCACTCCAAATCATTCACTCCAACATTACATAAATTGATCAATTCTTGCCATCTCTTAAATTTTACTTCTTTACTTGAGCATTATTCTACATGTATTGTTCCCAAAATTTCCATTTTATTTCTATGTAATTTGTTTCTTTCATTTTCTAAAGATTCCATCTTGAATTCTTTTATCTCCTTTACAATATTTTGCACTTCAGCACAGGATTTTGAGAGGTTTATGAGACCAATTTCAGATAATGTGTTCCAGAGACAAGTAGAGAAGCCCAATACTAAGAAATCCACAATGCCAGATAGTCTGTCAAACATACGACATAAACTCATGGATGAAGTTATGAGGGGGGATCTTTGGAAAATGTGTAGGGATATTTTGGAAGTAGTCAGTTCCATCTTCATGAAAGTTGACCTCAACACTAATAGCCCCCATGTCTCTGATGGACAGAGGCAGTCAGTAAATCACCACCAATATAAATCAAATTTATGGGGCACATTTGGTTTGCATGACTAGGCTTATAAGGGCCCTAGTGGTCATTAGCCTAGTATACATCTATGAATCTATGCAGCTTCTGAACAAAAAAATCTAAAGTTAGACAGAAGCTTTTTTGCCCAATTACATGCTCAATGTAGACTATACATTGTTTATGGGAAATGGAGCAGATCACTTCCATAAAAATTAATGTGTCCTTTGTAAAATGTAGAATAACTTATGAGGCTACCTGTTGACCAAACAAATGTCAAAAAATGGGGGACATGCCATTGTTTTCACTCCAGAAATAGAAACAGAGTTTGACAGACTGGGATATATTATCTCTGTATGATTCTAGGGAGATTTGGTGTCCTGGAAAAACAGTGTATGTAGAGTCTAATCTGGGGATGCAATTGGGAGAAGAAAAGAAAAAAAAAAAATATATATATATATATATATATATATATATATATATATATATATATATACACACACACACATCAGGACCAGTGTGTCCTAAGCAGGCTGCAAGGCAGGGATGCTACCTTACAGTTTGTATTAACAATAAACCCTTGACAATATATTTTTGGTTAACAGCATCCATTTAAAGAATTACAGTGAAAGATGGGGAATATAAAACCAGTATTTTCTCAGATTATTTACCACTACCTGTAACAAATCTGTGATCTTCATTAAAAAGTGGAGATTTTGGAAATGAATGATAGCATAGTGGGGTATAAAGAAATAAGGAGAAAGCAATACTTGTATCCTTTAATTACATTTCCACTACCCAGTAACTTCCTTTAATCCTCACAAATTGAAATGCCCCTTCCTTTAAGTATCTGGTTGTAGAGATGCAGAATATGATAGAACTGTTAGAAACCTCACTCTTTGAGGTGTTTCTGGAATCAATTAATCAATATATTTTCAACTTGAAGTTTCTTACCCTTCTGTTGGAACAGTGCATATCAGAAATATGAATATCTATATACCTTAAGTGGTTCTATGCTAGTCACGCAATTATGGTAATGCAAGTAAAAGAGTAATCAACCAATAGACAACTCTTATTTTGGATTTTCTTTGGTAGTCAGCAAAAGATGATAGCAAAGCTGTCATATGACCTTTGGTCTTTGAGACATGGTAGGGTAGTGATCACAAATTTAGACATTTTTGGCCACTCAATCAATGGTATGGTTGTTATGATGAAGAAAATGTTACCAAAAGCCTTGAAAATATATAGAATATAACTTGTCATGAAAATTTTAGCTAGGACCACAAAAACATTAAAAAAAACAGTAGGAAAGAATAAAAAGAACCTGTCAAATGGATATACCTAGGAGGGAATTTAAGCTCTGGGTAAGTGTCCAAGGAAGGGATTACATCTGCCTATCTTTCTGCTAAATGAAGAATTTTGTGAGGAAAAAAAACAGGATTTGTGAGGCATTTTGGAGACATGAGGAGTCGCAGGTTTTGGGTTACCAGCTTTGTGAGGCCCAAAGGCTGAAAACATATCAAGAACTTACACCTGAGCTTGAGTTGGATACTAAAGATTTTTTTCAGATACCTTCAATTAAGACACTTAGTTCAGAGTAATAAATGGAGGTGGATTGACAAGCACTCAATGGTACAGGTACTGATACATTCAATAGCAAGAACTATAGGTGTAAAAGGCACTTGGAGATGCTAAAGCGGATTCCTTTTGGAATATGTGGAAACGGAAAATATAAAATCATAAATAGGTGACCAAAAGCATGTGATTGACAGAAATTAATACAACTGGGGTTTGATAATGTGGGGTATTTATAGGTGGAAGTTTATGCATGTGTCCTTTTGCATGCTGAATGAGGTTCAGAACCGAAATTTTCCTAAAGAATAATGTTAGTTAAACTAACCTACATTAAATAGTTTACATGGTAGAGACAGAAATAATTTTGTTTATGCTTATGGCAAAAAGTGCATAGTATCTAAGGGAAAGTCATCATGTTCTCCATATGTACAAGGACGGAAATACTGGATTGAGAAAGAAATAAGTAAGTTATTACATTATGCAAAGATTAATGGAAATATGGAAATCTGTATACATAAATGAATGAAATGCTTACAGTGCATATTGAGAGAACCTATGGGCTATGAGAACAGTGAGTTTGTAAGTAGTAAGATGTCCTGAAGAAGGGAAACAGATGTGTATTGCAATTATATATCCTTACTTGCAGGGAAGGGGGGAAGACAAGGACTATATGTAGTTGTAACAAAACTACATATAGTCCTCACAAACCATGAAACCCATACTTCATATAATCAGTGTGCCATGCATTCACAGCACTTAAGGAAAAATAACATACCCAACACACTAGTAATAGGCAACTCTATAGTCAGGCACACTGATGTCCCACTAACTAGACTGGACAAGGAGAAGGTTACAGTTAGCTGCCTGTTGGGCCCCAGGATCCGCCACATAACACAAGCACTCAGGTTGCTCCCAAACAAGTAGTAATATGACTCTGTCATTGTCCATGTTGGTATGAATGACCTGAAAAGAGACATGGAAGAGCTCTCTGATCACATAGCCCAAGCCGGTATGACCCTGACCCTGAGTGGCATCCTGCCCTCACCAAGAATTATGCCACAGTATAAAGAAAAAATTATCAATTTCAAAAATTGGCTAAGTTTCTGGTGTCATTCAAAGAGGATCCAGTATCTATCTGCCTGGGATGACATGCTCGACAAGCCACGTTGCTTCTCAAGAGATGGCTTGCACCTGTCACCCTTAGGCTTTCAAATACTGGCCAAGGCTTTTGCCACCCCCATAGTGCCTTTTTTAGGCAAGGCTCAAAAGACAACCCCACCACCGTAAATAGCACAAGTAACCAAAAACTGACGGTAATGCTTCTCAATGCCAGAAGTCTAAACCTCAAAATGCATGCACTCGAGGCACTCCTCAGTATGGAGAAAATTGATATCTGTGCAGTAACAGAAACCTGGTTTAAGGCTCAAGAGAACACAACAGCAATACCACACTATAACTCATACCATACTTTTCAGCCACAGAACCTGGACCGAAACACAAAAGGTGGGGGTGTATCCATATTCATCAAGGATACCCACACCTCCAGGTTAGTGGCGCAGCATGATGCCTTGGAGATCATCCATGTGCAACTAACAACGGGAAAAACTGCAATTCAAATTGTAGATTGCTACAGATCACCCACCATGACCCAGGACCCCTATTCCACATTTTTGGAGACACTGGAAAATATGAAGGTCCTACCAAACACCCTAATATTGGATTATTTCAATTACCCAAACATTAACTGGGAGAACTACTCATGTACTAACTTCCTTGCCCAACACTTCCTTGAATTTGTAAACTCAAACGCCCTGGATCAACTGGTCAACACCCCCACCAGAGGTGACACCATATTGGACCTGGTCATCACCAACATGGGCGACCAATATTCCACACAGGAGGCCAACCCCTCGCTGGTTATATCAGACCATAGACTAATCACTCTGGATATCCACATTCTGCCCCCACCCCCAATCAAGGAAACCACCGTGAAAAACTTTTCAAAAGCAAACTTCACGTTACTCAAGACCAAGGTGGAAAGGTTCACAGCCCCCATGTTAAAGGACAACGCTGTCCAAGCTGCTGAATCCCTTACAAAGGCACTCTATGAGCACCTGCAAGAATGCATGGATCATGCTTTCCCAAGCAAAACCAAGACTCACTCATCCAAGAAAAGGAAACCAGTCTGGTGGACCCCTGCCATAAACAAGCTATACAATAGAAGGAGGAAACTAGTACAGAAAAGAGACCCAAGAAGGAAAGACATGCCTGATCAGTATCAGCAAGAAACTACAATCCTTCATAAAATTATCCAAGGCTAGCTTCGAAAGAAAAATTGCTGAGGACTCCAAAGATAACCACAAAGCGTTCTTCAGCTATGTCAAGAACCTAAGTGGAAGCTCTCAGATCTGCTCTGAGTTAGTGCAGAATGGCACAAAATACACTGAACCGACTGATATTGCCAACATTCTGGCAGAAAGGTTTAGTGCAAACTTCACCCTCCTCTCACCCCATAAAGCACCCATAACCATACCAGAAGACTGTAGAGCCCCAACAATCACTGACACACAGGTTACAACAGCCCTATCCAAAGTGAAAAACACAGCTTTAATGGAATTGGAAGGTGTCCCAGGCTGTGTCTCACATGAGCTCCAAAATTAACTAACCCCTCGCATGAGCACACTGTTCAAACTCAGCCTCTCTACAGGCTACGTACCCATAGAGTGGTGCACAGCAACAGTTATCCCACTCCACAAAGGTGGAGCCACAATGGACCCAAGGAACTATTGCCCTATAAGCCTGACTAGCCTGGTCTGCAAAGCTATGGAATGCATCATCATGGAACTCATTAACAGAGACATTGGGAACCTCCAAACATTGGACCCTACCCAGTTTGGCTTTGTTAAGGGCAGATCATGCCTCCTAAACCTGGTGGACTTCTTTGAGACAGTTACCAAGGCTTTAGATGAGGGAATGGCTGTCCACACAGCCTACCTAGGCCTAGCAAAGGCTTTCAACACCATTCCCCATTCTAGTATTATAGACAAGCTCACCAGCCTGAACATAAACCCCTACGTCATGAGATGGGTTTTCAATTGGCTCATGGATAGAATCCACACAGTGAGAGTTACAGGCTCTAGGTCCAACTATAGCTGACCAGGTTCACAGACAACTGCAAACTGGGGGCCATAATTGACTCTCCAGCTGATACAGACATCCTCCAGCAGGGTCTCACTGAGACGGATACCTGGTGTCAAAATCATGGCCTCAAGCTTAATGCCAAAAAGTACATAGTCATCCCCTTTGGAAAAAAGAAATTACCTGTGAACTACCACATACGTGGTAGTTCCCTAAATACAGACAATATAATAAGGGATCTGGGAACCCAAGTAGATAGTAATCTCTCCTTTGATAATCATATTGCCAAGGTGGTTAGAAAATCCTTTTATGTGGCCCACCTAATCACAAAAGGGTTCACATCTAGAACAAAAGAGGTTATTGTGCCCCTCTACTCATCACTCATCAGATCCATCATAGAGTACAATGCCCCATTTGGGATGTACCTTACAAGACACCTGCAACAGCTGGAAAGACCATAGAAGTACCTCACCAAGAGGATTACTGGCCTCAAACAGATGCCCTATGCAGCCCGACTGAAGAAACTCCAGCTGTGCTCGGCTGCATACCACTTACTCAGAGGTGATCTCTGCCTAACATACAAGGCCATGTCCAACCCAGAATTGATGGACATAATCCACCTAAAAAAAAGCAAATCCCCGAGAGCCACACAATCTAGGGATCTAAACCTCACCACAATGATAAACAGGACATGCTGGAGAGATAGTTCCTGTCCCAGAGACTCCCCATGCTTTGGAACAGGATTTCAATCTACATTAGGCAGAGCCCCTCACTAACATTCTTCAAGAGAAACCTTGACAAGTCGATAGGAAACAGAAAATTTACCCTGGGGATCACTGCAGTGGCTCTGCTGGACAGAGGCACAGGGAACTAATGCCTCTGCTGGACAGAGGCACAGTGAACTAATCTAAGGGGGCGGCGAAAGCCAATACATTCTGGCTAGGCTTATAGATGCCCTCGGGCAGATAGTCTAGTACTTACCTATGAACCTATGAACCTATAAAAAGAAAGACATGAACAAGATCATTAATCAGCAATGAGATATATTTAAAATTATTACATATAGAAAATATTTAATTATTTGACTTGTTCAGATGCAATGACAAACAAGAGAGGTACACTTTTAGAATTCAGTTTGGACTTTAGAATGCTTACCAGGTTTTAAATGTATATAAAGCTCCATGACATAGCATTTTATTTTCTTAATTCCAAGCAGTGAAATTCCAGGTTAAAAGGGAATTGTGTTTACTGCATTATCATGATGTATTTGAGTTTGATCATGATGACAGCTGTCATGCAACAGATCTTCTATGCGCTCAAACATAATAAAGATTTATTTAAAAACAAAAATCACACTATCAGATGCCTTTCGTCTCCACAATGCATTGAGTTATCCTGAGTGACTTAAATGCTCTCTCCCTTTTCCATTTCCTACCAGTTATTGAGAAGAAATCTCTGTCTTGCCTACAGAACCTTGAATGATACAGTCCTTTGTAAGTTCCTACATATCCACAAAACTAATATTTCTCTAAACACCCACTCAAGGGATGTAGACTTCCACTGAAGAATAAATAGTTTTTTTGGCAGGAAATATATCATACACAGAGAATGCTTCTTTTATGGAACAGAGTCTCCTTAGAGATGAAGCAGAGTAGCTCTTTAAACCTTTTTAAGCATAACCTGGACAACTGGATGGGCAAGCATAACTAGATGTGTCCCTGAAAGACTTATGGAAAGGGGCTGAAACTAGAATGTGGTCTGGTAATAATTCATGTCTTCATAAAAGGGTGGGCTTGTTGGCTAGGCTACACATGGTCCCCTGAATCAACAGCCTAGTATGAGCCTATTAACCAAAGAAAATATATGAAAATTATTTTGCATAAGACTTACCAAATTGAATAGTGCAACTGGGAATTTGAGGGTGAGATATTCTTTATTTAGTGTAAACTAAAAATGCTAATAAAGCTTATTTTCAGTCTTAAATTATGAATTATTAGAATGTCATAGATTCTAAAGGCTTGTCTACCTAGCCTAATGATGTCTTTTCATTGTGGATAAGTTGCAAGTCCTACTTATTCAATGTCTTATTTCTTTTTTCTTCACCCAGCATAAGAATTGTTTCACATGCTTAATATTTTAATTCTATCAGTATTACTTAATGTTACCAACTTTTGAGGAAGAATGTTCCAGTCACCTACCGCAATTTTCATATAAAACACTTTCTCATATATCCTTTTAGCATCTCATCTTGTAATTTTAAGTTGTACCCACTTGTGCTAACATATGCCATTTCAAAGAGTATGCCAACCTGAGCTTGTAGATTCCAAGAGGTACTTTTATGATTTCATTATATTTCCAGCCATGTCTTCAAGACTATTTGTATTAAGTTCGTATTGTCTTTCCTCATACAGCTTCTGGAGATAGTAGTAGAGCACTTATGTTGCCTCCACTGTTCTGTTTGTCTTTTGTCTGTATCATAGTGAAAATGAGGTCTCCAGAACTACACCCAGTTCACCAGATGTGCCCTTACATGAGGATAAATTCTGTTTTTTTTTTGTCTAGTGAAAGGGAAATCTTCAGAACTATACCTAGTTCTTCAGATGTGGTCTTTCTAGGTGCCTCCATAGGAAGACAATAAGTTCTCATTTTTCATTGTCAGTGCCTCTTCCTGTGTAGGTAAGTACTCCAGTGGCCTTTTCTGCCTTTCCGTCATGTTGTGTGTTTACTTTCAGAAAAGCTGATAGGTCTACTTTCAGGCAGTCTGCTGAATTTGATTTTGCTACAGCATAACATCCAGTTATTTATTTTACCAGCTATTTATTTCCTGCTGCAATAGTTTGTATTGTTCCACACAATTTAAGCTGCTATGTTTTAGCTTAATTTTCCAGTCTTCGCAAGTCCCTTTCCTTTGTTTCTGTATGTTTTTGTGCATTAGCTCTACTTCATGTGTTGATTTTCAGGCCTTCTGCACTATATTATATATATATATATATATATATATATATATATATATATATATATATATATATATGTGTGTGTGTGTGTATTTATTATATACTTAGAAATTGAAAAGTGCCAGACAGCAGTACTGACACATTTAGTATTCCAGTGGTAACCATTGCTCCATCTGAGTAAACTGTTTATCTGACCATCTCTGCACTTGTGTCTAGTCAGTGTTTTAACCATGCATGCAGCCTATGGCCAAATCAAAGACTGACAAATTTTGCAATGTTTTGTGCAGCACTGTATTAAATGGACTTGTGAAGTCTAAGCAGACTGCAGCTGCAGCACTTTCTGCCTCATTGCCTGGGATTTGATTTACATGGCCATCTTGAAATAAAACCCCAGACCTTCCTGATGTGAAGGCCTGCTGCCTTAGGTTCAGTGTTCTACCTCCTTGTATATAATCTAAAATTCTTTATTTCATATACAGGCTATGACTTACCCACCAATGAGGTGAAACCGTCAGTTTGGTAATATATGTTCATAGGTTCATAGGTTGGTACTAGGCTATTGTCCCTAGGGCCTAAACAAGCCTAGCCATACTAGTTTCCTAGTTTTTATATCAGAATATTACTTCCCTGGACCCCTGTCTAGCACAGCTATTGATGTGATCCCAGGGGTAAATTTCCTATCACCCATCCAATCGTCAAGGTTCTTTTAGAAGACGGCTAAGGAGACGCTCTGCTTGACATGTATGGGCAGTCTTTGGGTCAGGAACCCATCTCTCCAGCATGTCTTGTTTATTGTGATGACAAGGTTTAGGTCTCTGGAGCATGTGGCTCTGAGGGATTGGGATTTGTTTAAGTGTAGCATGTCCAACAGCTCTGGGTTTGACATGGCCTTATATGTCAAGAAGAGCTCGCCTCTGAGTAGATGATATGCGACAGAGTATAGCTGGAGTTTTTTTAGTCGGTCAGCATATAGCATCGCTTTAGACCTGTGATTCTTTTAGTGAGGTACATCTGCAGCCTTTCCAGTTGCTGCAGATGTCTAGTGAGGTACATACCAAATGGGGCACTGTATTCAATGATGGGTCTAATGAGGGATGAGTACAGTGGGACAATGACCTCTTTTTTTCTGGATGAAAAGCCCTTAGTGATGAGGTGTGCCACATAGAAGGATTTCCTAATTGTTGTGGCAACATGGTTCTTATCATACTTTCAGTGTTTAGTGTGCTGCCACCTATTTGGTAATTCACGGGTACATGGTTTTTCCCAAAGGGGGTAACTATACACTTCTTGGTATTGAGCTTGAGCCCATGGCTCTGGCACCAAGCATCTGTTTCTGTAAGGCCCTTTTGTAGAATATCCACGTCTTTTGGGGATTCAATAATGGCTCCCAGTTTGCAGTCATCTGTGAACTTTGTTAGCCACAGACCCTTAGTGTTGGCTTGTACCTTGTAGAAGCAGATGCCAAACAAGAGCAGTCCCAGAACTGAACTCTGAGGCACTCCACTTGTCACTTGTCTGGAGCTGGATTTGGTGTCGGCTACTTTTACAGTGGGGGTTCTATCAGTAAGCCAGTTTGTGACCCATCGAGTGACGAAGGGATTAATGCTCAGCTTAGTAAGTTTATCTATTATTCCAGAGTGGGGGATGGTATCAAAGGCCTTTGCGAGGTCCAGATAGGCTGTATGGACTGCCTTACCCTCATCCATGGCTCTGGAGACTGATTCAAAGAAGTCAATCAGGTTCAGGAGACACAATTGGCCCTTCACGAACCCAAAATGGGTGGGGTCCAGAGTTTGAAGGTTGCCAATGTCTTTATTTATAAGTTCCATGATAATACGTTCCATAGCATTGCAGAACAGGCTCATCAGACTGATGGGGCAGTAGTTCCCAGGATCCAAGGTGGATCCCCCCTTGTGGAGTAGGATGATTATAGCTGTGTGCCACTCAATGGGTACGAAGCCTGAGGTGAGGCTGTGGTTAAACATGACACTTAGCTAAGGTGCCAGCTCATCCTGTAGTTCATGTAATACACAGCCCAGTATGCCATCTGGTCCCATGGAAGCTGTATTCTTAGCTTTGGAAAGTGCAGATTTTACCTGTGTGGCCATGATTACTGGAATTTGGCAATCTTTCGGTATTGAGATGGGCCCTTTATGGGTGGGGGGGCGTTTGGCACTGAATTGATCTGCCAGGATATTGGCAATGTCCTTGGGATCAGTATATTTAATGCCGTTCTGTTGTAGCTCACCACAGATTTGAGTATTGCCATTTAGATTCCTGACATAGCTATAGAATGCCTTGTGGTTGTCTTTGGAATTTTTGGCGACTTTATTTGTGTAACTAGCTTTGGAGAATTTTATGAGGAATCTAAGCTTCTTACTGAGGCTAGTAAGGGAGTTTTTTGCAACCTGGGATTTTCCTTTTTTCTGCAAGAGTTTCTTCCTTCTGTTGTATAGTTTGTTTATGGCAGGGGACCACCAGATTGGCTTCCTTTTTTTTTTGGAGGAGAGCATCTTGGTTCTGTTTGGGATGGCGCGATTCATGCACAAGTGTATGTGCTCGTAGATTGTTTTAGTGTAGGATTCAGCAATAAAAATTTCAGTTCCCGGCTGCATGGGTGCCCTGAAGTTTGTCACTTCTGACTTGAGTAACATGAAGTTGGCCTTGGAGAATTTGTTTATGGACGTTTCCTTACTAGGGGGTGGGGGTGGGATATGGATGTCGAAGGTGATTAGCTTATGGTCAGATCTAACCAACAAGGGGGGGACCACTGGTGTGGAGCAATGATTTCCCATGTTGGTAATGACCAGGTCTAGGATATTTGTCCCCCTGGTGGGACAGTGGATGAGTTGATCCAGCGCATTGGAGTTTATGAATTCCATGAAACATTTGGCAAAGGTATTGGTACATGAGTAGTTTTCCCAGTTAATAGCAGGGTAGTTGAATTCACCTATTATTAGGATGTTCGGTTGAATCTTAATATTTTCCATTATGTTTAGAAAGGTGTAGGTGGAATCTTGGGGCATGGTGGGGGATCTGTAGCAAGCTACAATTTGAATTGCAGTCTTGCCAAGTGTTAGTTCCACCTGGAGAATTTCAGATGCATTGTGTTGGGCAACTAGCTTGGATGTGTGGATATCCGTGGTGAATATGGACACTCCTCCACCTTTAGTGGTTAGTGTTAGTGGCCGAAAAGTGTGGTAAGCGTTGTAACCTGGTATTGCAGGGGTGCTCTCTGGAGTCTTGAGCAAGGTCTCAGTTACTGCACAGATATTGATGTTCTCCATTTTCAGGAGTGCCTTGAGAGAGTGCATTTTGAGGTTAAGATTTCTAGCATTGAGTAGCATAACCTTCTCTAGCTTCCATTCTTCTGAGGAGGTACAATATCTACCCTCTACCAATCATCCGGAAATTCTCCCTTCTCTAATTATTTATTGAAATAGTTGAGTATTATCACTTCTAATTTCAGTTTTTTTGAGACTTCTTTGATGAATTCAGTAAAGTTGCATGGTCTTGCCTACATTAAGGATAAGTGATAGTAGTGAATTTTAGTGAACGAAGAGAGGAAAAATCTCCTCTCATCCCCTGTAAATTCAGAAACGGGTTTCTTTACTTGCCCCAATTTTACAGTGTCCTTTTCTACCTGTTGCTTCTTGTTTTGTTAAGTTTCACTATCTCTTCTTTTTGTTTTACTTTACTCCTTTATCTAATCCATAAATGTTTCATCTCATGAAGTGGATATAATCTAAACATATACAAAGATTACTTAAAGTACATTTATTATTTCATTTTTCCATTTTCAAGGCAACTAAATGTGAAACTAATTATTGTGATTTAGCTCATTGTAAAAAATGAAATATTTTTTATTTTTTTTCTATGAATTTTTAATTTAATCTTTTAAAATTCTTGACAAGGTAGAACACTGATCCCATATGTAGTACTATGACACTTAATAAATCATTTGCATATCTTCCCTTATCAGTGAACATATTAACTGTTGCCCATAAATAGTTCATTATGCTATTAGTGCTCTAATTGAAAGCAATTTAACTTCAGCTAAAACTTAAAACAACGTATCTTGCACCCTAAAGAATGCAATTAAGTTCTGGATTTAACTAGGCTAATTTTCTGCAATCAGCAATATATCCAGACTTTTATAATTACAGCTGAACATCCAGTCTAAAAGTAATTAATATTGATTGCTAGTATTTCTCCACTATAAATTTCCGTGTTGATATTTAAATGCAGTGTTTTTCCATGTTGCACTAAAAACACAGATCTCAAGTGTCAGACAACTGAAATTAAATAAAAAACAGGAATTGCTTGCCTCTGCAATCAAGTTGATTAGACTTGAACATTATCATGCTCAGCATGTGAGAAAAAGATTAACATCTTGTTAATTCCTAGCGGT
>NC_056739.1:1451233281-1451250781 GCF_019279795.1 Protopterus annectens | reverse complement strand
TACTTGCTTAGTCTGTGTAGGCTTAGCACCACGCAAACACACACAAATCTGCTATATGTATAAATATCAATATGTGTGTGTGTGTATATATATATATATATATATATATATATATATATATATATATATATATATACACATACACACACACACACACACATATATTTATATATATATATATATATTTCTTTATTTATATATATATATATATATATATATATATATATATATATATATATATATATGAAACTGATGCAGAATAAGGTGATGTCCCAAGACTGGAAAACCTCCCTTATCAGCCTCAACTATAGGTTGAGATCCCTCATCAATTAGGTGTTTGAAATACATAATAACCGATTTATGCAGCTATCAAAATAAACATATGATACATTCTTGGTCCTACCATTTCATGACATTTGCCATATGTCAGTTGTCATCAGAAAGACACAGCTGCACGAAGATGGTATGTCCCTCACCAAGAAGGACAGGTAGTAACCCAAAGTAATCTGCAAAACAAAGGAAACTCTGCTGTCTTGGCCAAAGCCTTCAAGTAGTACAACAGTAAAAAAACATAATTGCCTTGAAGACAAGAAGCAATCAACACTTAATCACATATTTATTTAAACAGCCTCCCGTTACACTCTGTAGTTAACCCCCTGGGAGAAATGTATCACATGTTACAATGTAAATAGATCCTTTACATAACAGTCCTCTACTTCAAAATGTACTATCACACTGTCAAACAGAACTGTGTGCAACACAGTAAGCTCTACCCCACCACTGTCCCCGTGTTTAAATGTGTGAAAATGTACAGCCATATATCTTACTGTGTCTTATTAGTAATATCCCTCACATGTTCTAACAGCCTAGGTTATAAACATTTAATACCCCTCCCTCATAAAATGTCTTACAAGATCATATAACAGTGTTCTCTATACACTGACCTCTTGACTGTACAGGGTCACACATGTTGTCCTGATTGTTGCATTGCCATGACACTGATATGGGTACTACAGTATGCATGATTATCAGATAGTAATCAGAGAAGTGTATAACTGTGTTATGAGCCACTGCAAATGCCTACCACTAACAGCTATAGCCACACCCATATACACTGGATATCAAAAGTGTACACACCCCTGTTGGAATGCCACGTTTGTGTGCTATATGCCAATGAGACCACAGAACATTATTTCAAAATGTTTCTTACCTCAAATGTGACCCATAACCTCAACAATCCTATTGAAAAATAAACAAATCTGTTTAAAGGAAGGTGAGCAAGCATTGCCAAGTGGAGATGTGTTATGATGTTAAGAGTAAAAGCCAAGAAAAATGGATGCTGTAATCATCTCAGAATGTGTTTACACAATATATCATTTTAAGGGTGTGCACACACATTCACCTGGCTTAGTGTAATGACTATTGTTTCCCATATGTTTTCTCAGAACAGATTGTTCTGTTTTCAATTGGAATGAGCAGGCTATAGGTTACATTACAGGTGGGGATTGTGTTGAAATAAGCATCTGTGGGGTAATGTTTCAATCGCACTAACAGTAGGCATTGTAACAAGGGAGTGTACACTTTATCTCCACTGTAGCCAAATGGAATCAGCAGTACCGGACTTGTACACCCAGCCTCTACCAATGATAGAGTAATCCCCCTTTGTGGACAGCAGCAATACACAAAGCACATAATAGGTTGCTATAGTGGCTGTACAGGGACACATAGGTGCAGACCTATTGCAGAACCTATTATTCAGCTGCAGAGGCCAGTATCTGCAGGACAGAGCTGCCCTGTGGAACAACCTCATCCATAGGGTAAATGATGTCAGCCTGCACGGCCGAAATTATGAGCAGGTGCGGCATCATTGCAGTGACCTCATCCACCATGGCTGTCAGTGGGCTGCTGCCATTGCAAGGGAATGGCTAGTCACAGGTGTGGGTCAAGCGTTCTGGCCCCCACTGACACTCGCCAAGAAGCTCCTCGTCAGCCTTGGGGCACCAGCCCACCGACAAGCCATGACGTGGAAGACAGCTTTGTAGAGGTGGGTGCCACCCACACAATGGATGAGTATTGTGCAGGTAAGTCCCCAGTGCATATCACTAGAACACTGTTGCTTATCCATCTGCATCTGTACAGTATCTACATGCATATATCAGATAAGATAGTATGTTGCTGGAGTATAGTAATGCACAGATATGCTTAATCCTTAGTATTGTGGTTTGTACTATTTTATTTATTTATTTATTTATTTTACATTTGTTTGTTTACCTGGATAGTCCTCCTGGACACATGTCCATTTACAGTGGAGGCCAGGGGAGAAAAGCTCCACATTCAGTACAGAAAAACAAATAGTTGAACAATACGATAACAATATGATCAGCTATACAGAAGCAGAAATTTGACAATAGATAAAAATACAACTTTTGATACAAAAACAAAATTTGACACTAGATAAAAAATACAACTTTCGATACAGAAACAGAAATTGACACTAGATAAGCATTACAACTGATTACAGAGACAGACAGACTACTTAGAAATTATTTAGGTTAAGTTTAGCATAAGCTAGTATAACTATTAGAAACTTGACCAGAACATAAAATTCCTGATACTGTAGAAAAATTACAGTAGGTATAATTGGATATGAAGCTATCTGGGGTGGTAGAAACAGTGAAGATTAGGCAATACATGGACATAGCCAGAAATTCATTGTATGATTTTAAGTGAGTTTTTGAACAACGTAATAGTGGATGGAGAAGATAAAGCAGGGGGAAGGTTATTCCAGGATATAGCTACGTTATAGGAGAACAGTGCTTTACCTGCAGTGTTGTTAGCCTTAGAGATACAAAGGAGTGATTTATCAGTGGAGCGAAGGGGATGATTTGATTTGTAGGGTGTGAGCAGGTGACTTAGTGCTGGGGTGCTATCAGGATGTCTCACAATATTGTAGGCAATGATTAGTTGATGGTACTTGAGTAGTTGGGGAAATTCTAGCCATTGTAGTTCCTTTAGAGCCCGACAGTGATGGGTTCTGAAGGTGCAGTTTTTAGTGAACTTGGCAATTTTGTTGTAAAATGTCACAAATCTAGCAAAATCGTGTCTTCTGATATGGGGAAGGATTGGTGCCGCATACATTAGAGTGGAAAATAGATGGGTTTAGGGTAGGGAGATTCTCACTTGTTTTGAGAGAAAGTTTTTGTGTCTGTATAGTGTTCCCATTTTTGATGGACTTTTTTGATGGTTTGTGAAATGTGGACATCAAACTGTAGGTTTTTGTCAATTTCTACACCCAGGAGTTTGGTGTGATCAGAGGGGGTGATGATAGTACCATTTTTGGAAGTGATTGAGAAGGATAGAGAGGTAAGAATAGATTTGTTGGGGGTGAAAAGAACCAATTTAGTCTTTTTGGGATTTAGGATGAGTTGGATCTGAGTAATCCAACTTTCTACTAAGCTAAAGGTATCGTGAGTGAGTTGTTGTAATGTGGTAAGTGAGGGTGCAGAGCAGATAAGAGCCAAATCGTCTGTGTACTGTATGAGTGTAGCAGGTTAGGTGGAGGTATGAAGATTGTTAGTAAAAATCGAGAAAAGAAGAGGACCTAATATAGAGCCTTGTGGTACACTTATGGTTGTTGGGAGTAGAGGAGATAGTATACCTTGCCATTGGACATACTGCTGCCTGTCTGACAGATCATTTTTAAACCAGGCAATAGTTGGAGGAGCAAAGGCTAGAGAGGCAAGGGTGTGAAATGTTGCTTTCACCCTGTACCAATGCCACAGGTGTGCCTACTGACATTACTTCTCTTCCACAATTATTTAGGTCACTCTGGTATACAACTGGGACAGAAGCCTGTAGCTGGTGAGTATGGTGTTGGTTGGGATTCCAAGATGGCTGCCGACTAGACTAGTCCCTATTCTTTGAGCTCCTGACAGATTTGTAACATCTCTATTTTTTTTACAACTTTGTAATAATATTTTTCCTCAGTGTTTTTCATAAAAGGATTCTACAAATCTTTCTACATACATTTGGAATATTTTTATCTTCGGAAATTTTATTTTGGGACATATTTTACCTCAGAACAGTTTGTGGTGTTAACTGATTTGGTCACCTGCTGCTTCAGAATCTTCCTGGAACTTGTCACTCTGGTATCAGCATCTAATCTCTGGGCATGGCTACTAAATCTGACTCCATGGAGACTCAGTCCACGAAGGCCAAATTTTCTTCAGTGCACTCACCTGAAAAAGATACCACTTCCAAAAGATTGAGAACATCTAAAAATTCTCCTGAATCTGCCAAAGTAAGTAACAAAGACTTGAATGACTCAAACTTTTATTTAGACGAACTAAAGCTAGCATTAAAGCCTATACAAAGTGCTATTCAAAACTTCTCAGAACAATTTGCTGACTTTGGTAATACTTTAAAGCAAATAAATGACAGAATGAGTACTATTGAAAACAGTAATTCAGCTTTAGAGATAAAAATTGAGTCACTGGAAAGTGATCTAAAGTCCAAAGATAAAGCTATTTCTGAAATACAAACTAAATTGATAGACTTAGAAGCCAGGAGTCGCAGAAACAACATTATTATTCGTGGTTTGCCAGAATCTTTTGATAATAATAATCTGCTGTCTGTGTCTAAGAGTATCTTTGAGGCATTATTAAACTGTGAAGCATCCTCAAAAAATATAACTGTAGAGAGAGCACACAGAGCATTACGTGCAAGTCAAGATGCTTCTTCACCAAGGATAATATATACAAAGTTATTAAACTTCCAAGATGTTTTTCTAATTTTGCAAGCAGCTAAAAGTAAAAAACAGTTTGTATGGAAATCTCACAAATTGTCATTCTCACAGGATTTTCCTTCTCAAATAAAACTAAACAGACAAAAACTTTCTCCCTATTGTGCAGACTTGATAAAAAGAGGGATAAGATTTCGTATGTCTTATCCAAATACCTTGTCCTTTACATTTAATGAAAAAAGGTTTATGTGTTCTGATCCTAAGGGAGCAAAAGATGTTTTTTTTAAAGCATTTAAAAAGCTTCCGGATTCAGTCTCCTAATACTTCACTTATTTGTTGGGTACAAATGTGATGATTATATTTTTTTCCTATAAATGATATGTTCCTACAGACAGTATGTGTAATTTACTGTTAAATCTATTCTTACTAAGGGTGTACACAGTGTTTATATATGCACAGTATATTCTTTTCCTTTCTTTTGAAAACAGGAAGAGATACTGTTTTTATTGTGAACAAATATATTCCTTCAGGAATATAAACTCAGTTTCCAGTTTTTAAATAAGCCTTGTGGTTCCCTTATGCTTTGCGTTGTAGTTTTCATGTTTTGTTTAGTTATAACAAGTTCAATGCTTTATTTCAACTATGAGCATTTTGGAGGGAGATTTTAGAGACTCTCGAGGCTATACAGAGCGAAAATCTTCTGTTTTCTTCATCAGCTGTTGTTTCACTATGCCACGCACCTTCTATGAAGCTACGGAGTTCAGCAGTGACGTCATCACTCGCAGAAGACACTCGCAGGTTTCGTTTCAGATCAGGCTGTTGAAAGAAACGCTTGTTTGCTCATATACATTAAAATATGTGTTTTTTTTCTATTTCTTTTGTTCTATTTGGCATAAGGGCTTATATAATTGATCTATTCTTCAGTCAGAAAGCACACCGCTTTAATCAACTGCTGTCAGCTGGATACTTTCTCGTTTTAGTGAAGCTTTGCTTCTATGGAAGAAATGATGGAAAGTGTCTTCATAGGTTCAGATATAGCTCTGCTACATCTATTTTCAAGGTACAATTCCTATTTAATATATATAATAGCTTATTTTCAAGTCATTATGTACTGTTTTTCATATCAGGTATAATATTTTGTTCTTTTAAGTAAAAGTGTGCATAGTTTGAAGCAACATAAGGGTATTTTAGATAAACTGATTTTCACATCTGAATACTCAGATAATACACTTAACAAATATACTCTGGGTCATATGTTATAATAGAAACATGATATAAATGTATATATTTGTACAGTATAATAATTTTGTTTTCCTATTCAGATCTAAATGTTTTGTTTAAATAATTTTTTGTGTCCATACAGGAGAATTGTAGACTACATTTCTTGCTAGTATAAAAATTAATTTGTTATATTTATGTTTGTAAGTAAAGCATATGTATATGGACACATTCCTCCAAATGATTAACTTGTTACATTCCAGCACAAAAAACAGACAATGGAAATGTATGCTGAATTTGTTTTGTAGAATGTCTTCAATGTCAAATCCATACATGTTTGATTAAAATTCAGGTAAAATGCAACTGGCTAAATGCATGTAACATGAAACATGATACATAGAAACTACTGTGCAAGGTTCCACTAATTTTTCTTTACATTTTTTTTTTTTTTTTGGTTTCACCAATAGATGCTTATTAGTAAAGTGTGTTTGCTTATGATGTTAAAATATGGATGCAAACACATTTTTAAGGTGGTTAGTAGTCCAGCAGCTCTAAGCTTTTATTTTGCTGGCTAGGGAGGGAGACTTCTCACTTTTTACCTGTTTTAACTTTTAGTTGTTAACCATATTTTATATATTTATGCTGTGAGTTAGATTTTAATGTCATAGTTACTCATATATCACTATAGTGAAACATGATTTTTTACATAACTAAAACATTAATGTTAAATTTATCTTTCTTATATTTTTTATATACGGTAATTTATATATAGTTGATTCATTTTAATATTTAGATTGTGATGCTGAGGAAATTCTTTAAATTGTTGTATATCTTACTCAAAATTGGAGCTCGTATATTAAATACGTGAGTAGGGATTGAGTATGTTGGACATCTTGTATTTAGGTAGTTATGTAAATATGTTTGATATTATAATAATGTTTTCTTATTTAGTTAGGTTTTTATATAAAGTTTACTATGCTAATTTGATACAAATGTTTTTGGTAGTGTTAACCAATATCACTTACTTGACTCACTTATATTTTTCTTCTCTTGCAGGGGGTGGGTGGCTAGGCACCGGGGTACTTGGGAAGGAATATTACAGGATCTTTAAAATAATCTTTTTGGGAGATATCAAGTTACATTATAATAAGTATAAGGAACTGAGGTTTATAGTTATCAACATATCTTATCAAGCCTTAGATATATGTTATATATCTATTTTTATTTAATTATATGACCTTAAATATTGACTCATGGAATGTGAGAGGGCTACAAAATAAAAATAAGAGATCCCTACTATTTCATCTTTTATTTAAATCACAGGCTAATATTTGCTTCCTACAAGAGACACACCTAAATAGAGAAGACTTTGATAAAGGAAAAAGCAAGAAATGGATTAAAATGATAGTAGCAGCTGGTAATAGTACAAATTCAAGTGGGGTGGCCATTATAGTTAAAAATAATTTTCAGGGAACTATTTCTGATGTGAAATATGATGAGAATGGAAGATGGTGTTACATTATCTCCTGTTTCCGTGATATTGATAAACCAATTATATTTTTTAATCTTTATGGCCCTTGTGAACAACAACATATCTTCTTTATACAAATTTATAATATTCTCTCCTCTTTTAAAGATCATTACTTTATTTTAGGGGGGGACTGGAATGCTATCATTAATCCTGACATTGACCGTACTAGTAAATCCTCCTCGTATAATTTCCAAGCATCCATCGCTTTGGAAGAAATAATAATGGACCTTAACCTCACAGACCCTATTTCTCATATAACACAGTATGACAGAAAAGAAAATTTCACATACTATTCAAAATGTTATAAGTCATGGTCAAGATTAGATTTTTTTCTTATTTCCAACTTCCTTACTAATAGGAAAATTAGTTACTCTCTTGAACCCAGATTTTTTTCTGATCACACTAGAATATCTCTTGGAATTAGTTTGGCTTCAAATACATTAGATGCATCTTTATACAATAATTGGACACTGAATAATAATTTACTTTCAAATGAAAATACACATAAATTAATAACTGAAACATTGAAAGAAACATATCTTAATCTAGTCAAATCAGATATTCCTTTAGATATACAATGGGCTGCATGTAAAGCAACCCTTAGAGGTATATTTATTAACAAAGCATCATATCTTAAAAAACAATATAGAAATAAAGAATTACAGTTAAAAACAAAAATTCAGAATTTGGAAAATCAATACAGAATATGTCCTAATTCCTCTACATATGATTTATTATTAAGTTCCCAAAAAGAATTACTGCGTCTACACCAACATAATCTTACCATATCAGAGCAAAGGCTCTTAGCTACATACTCTGAATGGGCACAGGTTCCTTCTAAAGTGCTAGCCAGAATAATTAAAGGTAATCAATCTCTTCCTAGAATTTCGTCAATAAAACATAACAACAAGTTCTATAATACTGATTCAGAAATTATGCAGCTTTTTACATCACTGTTCTCAGAGATATACTCAAAGGAAAACAATTCCAGGAATAAACAACATATTGTGAATTTTGCGTCATCTATCAAATTTCCTAGGTTAAATGATCAACAAAAGAATACACTTTCTGCCCTGTTGACTATTAAAGAAATATCGGAAGCCATTAGCAGACTTAAGACTAGTAAATCTCCGGGACCTGATGGCTTTACACCCGAATTTTTTAAAACTTACTCATCTGAGCTTTCACCCCTTCTTTTTGATATTTTTAATTACATAATGGTTAATGGTATATCTGACCTGTATTGGAACACCTCAAAAACCATTTTAATTTTGAAAAGGGACAAAGAAAAAACTGATCCTAATAATTATAGACCTATTTCTCTGATTAACATTGATATAAAAATTTTAGCTTCTTTACTTGCGTTTAGACTAAAAAATGTCTTACCATTCTTGATCTCTTCGGAACAGGCGGGTTTTATGTCACATAGACACTCATGGGATAATACCCTAACAATCGATTCTCTTATACACTTTGTTAAAAAAGATTCAAATCCAATGTATGCACTGATCCTGGATGCTGCTAAGGCTTTTGATAGGGTCAACTGGGATTTTCTTTTTTACATTATGTCTTGTTTTAATATACCATCTTCTTATATAGACTTTATTAGAATCTTATATAAAAATTCTTATACCTTTCTTTATATCAATAAGAAAGTATCTAAAAGTATAAAGATCATTAATGGTACAAAGCAAGGTTGCCCGCTATCTCCTTTTTATTCAATTTATACGTAGAGCCTTTATTATTATATATAACACAAAATACCTTCCATAAGATTCCTAGAATTCTTAACACTAAAGTTTGTTTGTCGGCTTTTGCAGATGATCTTATAATATATTTTCAAACACCTTGCTCAGACTTTTCAAAACTAATTGGTTCCATTGAAAGATTCTCTGAGGTCTCAGGATATCAGATTAACACTCAAAAAACATATATTCTCCCCATAAACCCACTTGCTCACAAATCATATTTGTTTCCTGATCACACTTTCCAGATAGTTCAGAATTTTAAATATTTGGGGATTTTTATAAATCATAATGGTCTCTCCACATTTCAGAATAATTTAGCCAAAGTATGGTCGTCTATTATACTTGATCTAAATAGATGGAAATTGCTTAATTTATCACTTCTATCAAAAGCAGCAATAATAAAAATGAATATTCTCCCCAGACTGCTATTTCAATTTAATGCTGTGGATCAGTTGATTCCAAAATCTTTTTTCACAAAAATTAATAAAGTCCTGGCTAGTTTTTTATGGTTTCCCAAATCAGTGAGAATTTCTTACATTAAATTAATTTCTCCTAAAAATAAGGGAGGACTTGGTCTTCCGAACTTTCATCTTTATTACATGATTATCTCGGCCAATAAATTATTATGTATTCTGAATATAAATACTGAGAAATACAATCAATACCCTATCTGGACAAAATTATGGTATCAACACATCTTAACTAAAAATATTAATCCATTAGCTCTTCCTTTTCTTTCTTTAGATGTCATGAAAAAATTAAAAATTCCTAATTCTTTAAAACAAAAAATTTTTGCTTTCCAAGAACTGTTAAAACTTGTCAACTTAGAAAATATATTTCAATTAATGCAACCTCTCCATCTCAATCCTAATATTAATTTAGATAATATTTCTTTTAATCTTTCAAACTTTCCCCTGATCAAAGATCTCACTGTTTGGGATTTGTTACAATACAAAATGAAACTCTCACTAATATGCTAAAATTCTTAAGGTTAATGTTAATTATTTAACCACCTTACGTCAAATAAGAGATATTGTCAATGTTAATTTTATATGCACTAAAGTAGATAACATAGATATTACTAATTATAAAGCGGTTATACAGGTACTTACACTCCCAAAGAAAATGTTATCTAAATCCTATAATCTTATTAATCAAATAATTCATAATACAATTTGTCTCATTTCCAATTATTGGGACAAACATAATTCTCATATATCTATAAATCAGAAACTCTCAGCTATTAAAAATACACTAGAACACTCGCCCTTCAAAAAACTCTTTTATACCCAACTAATGATTAATAATAATGCATATTTTACTCCTTCTAAACTTAACAAATTTGACGCTAATAAATCGGCTTCATGTTCTTGTTGTTCTCATCCTAATGCAGATCTTCTACATATTTTTTGGTCTTGCTATCATTCACATAAACTTTGGACTTCCCTAAAAGTCTGTTTACAGAAAATGGGCTATCATAAATCCACCCTATCCTGGGAGACTGCATTACTACATATACCAAATATTTATCTCTCCAAATTGGATTCACAAGTACTAATATACATATGTTCACTTATAAAACTTTATATCACCCAAAATTGGCTAGATCGTACTAAACTGAATTGGAATAATTTTAAAATTCTAGCCTGTACATATATCAGTGCGCAGAAAATGATAGTGAAAAGTCCCAAGAAGTCGATACAAATCAACAAAGCTATAGAAAAGGTGTTACACATTATTAATAGTGTATAGTTGGCTACTCTCCTTTTGGGTTTCATGGACCTCAGTCTCCTTTATATCTATATACCTGCTTTATTTTAGATCTATATCTATTTTGATATATTTTTTGGTTAACATTAGTTTATGTTGTAGATAGTTATTGTATGTTCTTAGACTGCATTGAGATATAAACATTTATCATACAAAATTGTGTTATCATAAATATCTCCTAATGTTTCATTTTTTTCCCTCAATATGTATTTTAATGTTTGTTGTTGTTGTATTTTTATTTCAATGTCCTAAAAATTCAATAAAAAGTTTTTTGAAAAAAAAGAGTATGGTGTTGGTTGTTTAGGTTTGCCAATACACCAGCCATGTTAAGGCCATGCTGTTGGCCATGGACACATTAACACACCTACACATTATGCATGCTGTACATGTTCATTTTTGTTGGTGTTAACTGCACTGTATCACAGTGGTCACCATGGTGGCATATCTGCAGGGTATGTAGCATTCCTGCAGTATACCTCACAACCTGTCAGTGCAAGATGTGTGGGCAGAGATAAACAAAATGGTGGGACAAATGGCGTGCAGTAGCAACATGTATGAAACATTACCCTCATACAGTGGATACAACAGTGTATACACCACTATTACAATGACAACTGTTCCGAAAATATACAACGGCAGACCACAAAAACACATTCCATACCTTTTACAACCTGTAATGTGGTCCTAATATGATCAATGAATGTGTAATATAGAATCCCATGTTAGGATAGCAATTATGGGGTTATACAAACCATACAAAACACTGGAAGCATATGTGTGCACACACTCCAAATGACATATTGTGGAGGCAGGCTGTCATGTACTGATAGCATTCACTCTTCTGGACTACACACCTGCCATTAAGTAGACGGCCACAATGTCACAAAAATTAGTGATCTGCTGTCCAAGGTGTATGTCCATGACATTTGCCCAGTCACCTACAACAGCGGCAGCCATGGCTTGCACACCTTACAAAGCATGAAATGTATCCCATATCTGAAAGGTAGGAATCAGGAGTGGTAAAAGTAACCTTACCTCACCTTTGCATATACCATAGCAAACAGTGCAGACAGTGAGAGGTGTAATAAATATGGGACAGCAGTGATGTAGAATATGAACAGATGCCCATCCAAAACAGATGACAAAACATGTTGCAAATAAGGTCATGGAGGCTGGCCAGAGACATGCAGCAACACTGATGGAGTTGCAGGAATGTCTATCAAGTACTGCCTGTGTAGTACCTGTGTCGAGAATTGGCAGGATTCTGCATAAATGTGGCCTATGGGTTAGGGTAATCAGACGGAGGATTTGTCCCACATGAAACATCATCTCAGGATCTGTACAGGTAGTATAAGCATAACATTAAGTCTCCCAAAGGCATGTCTTGCAATGTGTAATGTTGTCATGAGACCAAGGCTCAAACCTACAGACAGTATTCATACAGATATGTGTGGTACACAAGCAACACCTTACTTCACCTCAGGGCCACCATCCCCAACTTTTAGCTTACTGGTGCCAGTGTACACTTTGGAGTTGCTGTTCATTAGCTGAGACTAGACTGGTAGACATGGTGGGTGAAATGTGGAACACTGCAAAGTAATACTCATGTGCGGCACATAGTTGTCAGGCATCTGCAGTAAGGCTGAGGATGGGGAGGGTTGTCAACTTCAAACACAACAGTGAACCGAAGCATACATACAAAGCTAGCTAAGAATGGCTGTATCTGAACACAGTCATGGTTATGAATTGTGCCAGACATAACCCAGATTCTACAGTAATAGTTAGGCCACTGTGTGACCTCCAAGGGCTGTGCACATGAGCTGACCTTGCAATCTGGCAGAGTTGGGAGACCTTTGTAGGTCAGACAGACAAAATAATGCCAAGAAAAGATGGCCCATGCTAGTATACCCCTTCCAGGAATAGTGACTGCTGTGAGTCACTTAACAGGTGCTTCATTAAACCATTGTTTTAAGGGTGTGCACAGTTATGTAACCCAAATATTGTATGCATCTCATGCAGCATCTCCACAACTAACACATTTGTTTGATACTGCATTGGATTGCACAGGTCATTTCTCACATATCAGGTGTGTATAATGTTATCAGATGCAGTATTGTGGCCCCATTGCATATTATAGAAGAAGCTGGAATGTAAACAGGGGTGTGTACACTACTCATATCTGCATGACGTTTTGAAGGTTGTTGGTGTAACTGGATGTTATTGCATGTACATGCACTGCTGATGATGACATCCACAAATAAAAGGTCAGACATTAATTAGTGACATCAGACCTCATATCATCCCAGTTATGTGTCAGACAAACACATAGGGGCTGTGAGCAACAGCGCAAACATAACTGTCAGACATCTACACATTCAGCAATGGAATGTACACATGTGAGGTATGGTGCACAGCAAATGCCAGTGTGTCGTACAGGTGCACAGCAATAATGTGTACATGGGTTCAGTGTGTTCCAGGGGAACGGGCATCACCTGTTAACACAACTCATGCATCACAGGGATGTATATTGTCGGTAACGATGATTACAAATGTCTGCAGTGCATGCTGTTGAGTGCCATATGACATGCATGTCAACTGTCGGGTAATGAAAGGTCTGTGTAATATCTTTGTGCAACATCACCTGTAAGTGTGTTTGTGTTTGTGTGTGTGTGTGTGTGTGTGTGTGTGTGTGTGTGTGTGTGTGTGTGTGTGTGTGTGTGTGTAGAAGTAAACCATAATGCACAGGTCTAGATGTCTTGTATGCCCCTCACAGATGGCAAGGTGGGTCAGGGTCCTTCCTGCAGGCAAACTGATGTTAGTGTCCATACAGACTCTGACAATGATGATAGGCATAGTGAGGCACAGGTAGGTTTGTCAGGGGCTGTATCTGTGCTTTTGGATGGCATCCCACTATTATACACCCCATCCTCGCACAGAGTCACAATGCCCACACATACTTCATCAACAGTAGCCATAGATGAGGGCCAGTTTGCAGGTGGTGTAATGGGACAGGAACATGTGGTGACTATGGCAAGTGTGTCTGTGCACAGCAGCCATAGCCGGATGTCTGGTGGGGTCCCACAAAAGCAGATGGACAGGGGTGCTCCTAGGAGGGCTGCTGGCTATCATGCCCCTGGCAGACGTGCCACAGCAGGTGTCACCAGACACATGTTTTTGTCCATCATGGAGGCACAGGCACATATGGAACATGGAGCCAGAGATGGTCTGAGGCTCCAGTGGAGTACTCTTCCTGCTGTACATGATTCAATCTGTGATCATGCAGATGTCCACCGTTACTTTGCAGGGTTCATGGATAGATGGTTGGGAGAAATGGTGGGAACCCTCAACCGTGTGGTGTCTGTGGTAGAGCATGTGGTGGGAGTAGGGTGTCAGCCATGTGGATGTAGGTCAGCAACACCAGCAGGTGGAGGTCTACGTGTGCATGTGACATCTCACTCCTGTCCCCATAGTGGCAGTACCAGCAGCATCAATATGGGAGGGTGATGTCCACACCACAATGTAGCAGGCCATGTGCAGGTGGTTCTGGGCAGTCCAAACAGGGATTCAGATCCATCAGACAAATGTCATTATCAGGGGACAGTACCCTAACTTGGCTTCTGCCTGATGCTGCCCATGCAACCCATGGCAAGTGCAGTTCCCATGTCCGTGGCCAGACACAGTGAACTGCCATGTACAGTACACAGCTGTCCAAAATACACCTGTATAGGGCAGCCACATGGCAGAACTGGGATAATCCATACACACACACACACACACACACACACACACACACACACACACACACACACACACACACATATCACCATAACAGCTAGGGCACCTCCATAACTAAACACCCCACATCTGCACAAGCCATTTAATTAACAAACCCCTAACCCACACACATGATGTCAACCAAACAGCTCAACCTAGGCCTCTGGAATACCCACACCACACCTTGTGCATATGATGATACCTGTGCCACATCCCTGTCATCCTGTCATGAGTAACAGAAAGTTCACACCGGGGATCACACCAACAGCACTACTAGATAGGGGCCAAGGGTACTAGCTGCTAGTACAAGGGTCTAGGGAACTACTAATGGGGCAGTGAATACCGCACAATGTGGCTGGGCTAATATATGCCTTCGGGCAGATAGCCCAGTACCAACCTATGAACCTATGAACCTATGAACCTATACCAACAATGCAGAGACATGCTAATATGGTTTTGATGCACAGGGTATATGTACGACAGTTGAGCAATGTAATGTCAAAAATGTTGTCAGCTGGAATGTTTCATGCTTACATGTCAGGGTGTATAGCTGTCTGTCCATGATGCATTATTGCTGTTATTAACACTGACTGAATGTGGTCTCTACAATGTATTCTGTTTGTGTTCTAGGTGTCTATGTGTCAGGCAGATGTTGGTCTACTGTCCTTTCCTACAAGGGGTGTGGCACTGTGGTAACATATTGACTGTGTCATATCCTGGGTACAGCGGAGCACAAGTGACAGGTCTTGTAAATGTTGCTGCATGTGCCACATGGCTGATAGGTCTGAGGGGTGTAAACAGGTGAGTGCATGGTGGCTGATGTAAGCAGCTCTTCTACAGTGGACAATGGTAAATGTTCTGGGTGGCACACCCCAAATGTTTGTGAATAACACACACACAGGCTTTTGTGTTGATGTGATACACAGAGAATACTGTTCACATGGATGTACTTCATTGTGCAGAGAACTCATGTTGGCATTTGTAAAGTAAATAATCAGTCAACCAAATTTAATTTCATTGGAAATGGTACTAGCAGGGTATATATCCTTTTCCCCAATGTATTGCAATCATGGAGTTGGTATACATAGTCGTACTGGTGTGGGGTGCACAGCCCCCCACACTGGAGGGTGTGGGGTGGCATACAACCACACATAGTGTGATTAACAACTACATAACCTATTAACATAAACTGGACAGTATAACAGCACACTAAGTGGGGGTATACGCACAAAAATACCCACAATGTGGGTGGCTGTGCCCACAACAACCACACCCAACTATGTATACCAACTCCAGTATTGCTGTAAAGCTGTACAGTGGGTAAAAGGGCATTTACACATCCACTAATATTGTTGATGGAATGATTTTCCACAAGATGATTGCTTTGCAATGTTAATGTTCACCAGTCAGTTCTCAGACAGATGATCTCCTGGGAAATATATGTTCTGCTAAATTAAGTAGATCCCTTCAAATACACCCACAATTGCTTGGCAACACTGAGATTAGAACCCCTACATAGGAATGTATTGCTACTAATGTGTTTTGCCTTACTTGCACACACCACAGAGCTTGTAAGGTGAGATGTATCCCAAGCTTCCTGTAAAGTGAACAACATCACCAGGCCTTGGACAGTATGGTAGTGTGGGATGCACTGGGTGTTAATGGACAATACATAGTATATTATGCTGTCATATACACATTGACAAACACATACAGTCATAGACACATTTGACAGACCTGTGTTTAGCAGTGCTGACTAACTTGTCAGTGAGTCCATACTGTTACAGAGTTTGTGACCCCAGCACATGCATCACTGGGCTGAAGAGTGCCATCAGTTACCTGTATATTTGATGGTCACAAAGGTCTTCATACAGTGGACCTTGGACCATGTACTGGGAGTACCATGGTGTAATGACAGTATACCCAGCACACCCACCCCACATTGGATATTGTACTCACTGAAATCCATGATAATGCTCTGACATACCCACAATCACACATTGACCAGGACTGCAATACAAACCTGTATCTGTCTAATTATTGCTACTACAGGGATATGCATTTATTGCACATGCCACAGGGATAGTAGGCTGAGGGTTTTTTCATGGCTCTCCTAACGTCAGCAGCATCACCATCCCTTATAATGTATGGCAAGGTTTAGTGTATATGGAGTATGTGGCCTCAGAATGCTGTCTTCTACACATATGCACACTCACACACAATTGCACACACACACACACACACACACACACACACACACACACACACACATACTCACATTTTCCAGAACTCATAAGGTAAACCACACCTATCTACCCATTTGTACAACACTCAAACACTGTCATTCCCAGTAACGCACACAGACACCTTTGTCAGTACTGAGGTGCATAGATGCAGGTGTTCCTAGGTGTGTACTAGGCTATTGTCCAAGGATAGATGAGAAGGGTAGGGCATGTGCATACACTGGTATCATGGCACCTGATATTTATCAGCAGGCCCCTCTATCAACTGATGTCACTTGAGTGATCCCCAGAGAGACAGTTATATTCAACATCCACTCATATCGTTTTCTCTTGTAGAGGGCCAGTGAGGTGCTCCACTTATGATGTATGCAACACATATTGAATAACATGGCCAGTGTCTGGGTTGGGATATGTACCCAAATGTGTTCTGTTGACTGTGGTAATCTGGTTGAGGTATCCATGGCATGTGGTGCAT
>NC_056739.1:1451208281-1451230781 GCF_019279795.1 Protopterus annectens | reverse complement strand
AGGAGTGGGGGGTTAGGGTTAGGAGTTTGGGGGGCTGTTGTAGGGAAATGTTGCTTGTTTAGAGATGTTATAGTTTCAGTGAAGTGTTTGTTGAAGGATTCAGCAATACTGCTGGAGGAAGGGGGAATGGATGGCTGGGGGGGTATCAGCCTTGCCTGGGTGGAGGATATTGTTAACAGTGGACCAGAATTGCTTAGGATTGTGGTTGGTAGAGTTTAGGGTGGATTTATAGTAGAGGGATTTGTCTAATTTTATATACTTTTTGGCTTCATTGCACAGTTCAAGGAATGATTGCCTATCTGAGTTATTTTTTTGTTAGTCGCCAGTGCTCCCAGGCTTTATCTCTGGATTTCATTAGGGTTCTGGTGGTCTTTTGTAACCATGGGGCATGCCTGGATCTGACTTTGGCAATTCATACAGGAGCATGGGTGTTTAGGATGGAGAGGAGGGTACTGTTGAAGAAGTGGACAGCCTCATCTAGGTTGAGGTATTTTAGTGGTGACCAATTAATTTGTATCTGAAGAATGTTGCTACAGTGATAGGGGTTGTAACAACACATATGTTGTGAAGGAAGGCTGCTCTGAAACTGACATGTATGCTGGCAGTTACTGACAGACATCATAAAATCATCATACTGAAGTAACACACAAATCACAGTAATGATCCTGTGGAATACAGTAGAAATATGAGCAATTAACATGGACAGTCTGAAACTATCTGGTCAGTCATGAGGTATACACAGAACTCCTTAGTGTAAGAAATGTGGAACAAGCCTGACACAGGGGATGTTTAAACCCATGAGAATGGGGATATATCACAAATACTGGAGTATTTAAATTCACACAGCTGATGCATTCACACCCTCTATTCTGTCCTAACACATATTAACTGGAGGGGCAGAGGTCCCAAGCCCACATACTTCCCACTAGTTAGTGACATACAGCTTCACAGCAGCCCACTGCTTTGTCAGAAATACACAACAAATATGGTGGGCAGGCAACTGCACATCTGTCAAATATCTGGACATAACATCACACTAGGTTAAATACACTGAATTGCTAGGCATGTCACCAAGCACTGTCTACACTACAGGCTGACTGCCACAACACTAACCAAATGTACATATGGAGGAATACACATGTAATTGCAAATGTAGCAGGCAATACAGGCATGTAACAGCAAGGAGTAACAGACAGCAGTGTAAAAGTGTATACCCACAACCAATCTCAACACAGTCACAGTCATGTAATGGTAAGCCTATGTAATAGTACAGTATATGGACTGTGTGAACAAAAGCCATCATTATGTTTGCCACTCACACACTAAACGTACATATACTGGCCCAGTTCACAGTGTAGTCTGATGCCTGACTGTGGTATGGAACATGTCTCAGTCTGGCCCTACAAACATATAGGCTGATAGATTATCAGGAACTGGAGTGGCATGCAACATCAGATAGAACAGGACCAAGAACACTGACATCTACCCCAGTCTGTACACAGGCCAAATAACATTTTGACAATACACTGCTACATAATACGGACACTCTGTCAACAATCACCATAAGTACACAGATCTCACTGCTGTACAGACTACAACAGAATGCCCAAGTTTTGTCCGCAAATATTAGGCCTGCTATACCTTACATTTCTGGCAGTCTGATATATCACTGGCTTGATATCAGGAATTATGTCAGTAAATAATGATATAATGTGCATATCCACCTCTCAGTGCATGAGATATGAACAAAGGGTGATAGACTTGGGTGACAGAGGCACAAACACAGGGCCAATATTGACATATTTCAGTTGTAAACTATGAACATTGCTGGTGTAACAGGATTTATAGTGACATATCCCTTCTGAGGGATGTGAAGTCAGTAACACACATGGATGTTACCATTTACTGACTACAAACATCAGAGTGTGCTACTGCATTTATAAAGACAGTCAATGTGTGAGTAGCACACCAAATCTGAGACTCCAAACTCTGGCCAGTCTGCAGATAGCCATACAAGTGAGTGTTTTCTCAACCACACAACACTGTCATGCCAGACTTTAAATCATGCAAAACAGCCATATCCACACAAATCATGTCAAAACAACATTACTTCAAATGTTGAACAGCAATACTTACATTCTGTCCCCATGTCTGGAACATTTCCCTCCAGTCTGTTGGCCTGTCTCCACTGTGTTTGTTGTAAGAGGTATTATCAGCTACCCTATGTGATTCTGTTTGTCAGACACCCAAATGAAGTCCTGCTCACAGTGAAGTAAAAGGGCCAACACCCATTTGTAGTGCTTAGTTATAGAAGTGTGTTTCCATGCAATTGGCTATAGGAATGATACCACAGCTGTTACACATGCAATTAGCAAGTGGGGAACTCCACTTCTTGCACAGATCATCAGCTGATCATGAGCATTACCTACCAAAGTCAAGCTGCTGCCTATGCAAAACAGATGCATTTTTTCCACATCTAACAGTGAGGGGGGATAGAGAGTGAGAGAGACAGAGAGAATAAAAGAAAGGAAGATCAAACGAGCCAAGCGTGTTTGTGTGTGATCCATGGGTGGAGAGAGGTCTCTGGGTATTATTATGGTTGGCTATATAAACATTTATGGCTATGGATTATCTACAAAAACCCTCTATGGTGTTTAACAACTGTTAGGCTTGTAATGTGACATTGGGACATTTGGGTTCTCAATATGAAAATGTAGCAAAACCCACCCTGTCACGGATCCTGTTATTACACAATCACACCAACCCCACACAGGATACAGATAAGACACACAGACACACTTGCCAGTACTGAGTTTCAGACCTCTATCTAGCTATATACTGCTACTATAGTGTTATGCAGTTATCACATGTGCCACAGAGCATATATGTTGATGAGCTGACCAAAGCTATCTTTGAAGGTGAGTGACATCAGCAGCAGGGCTAAAGGAGGGGTATGGGAAATGGAGTAAGTGTGTATGTCCACAAAATCAGGTGTCATCAAAGACACACACACACATTTTCACAGTTGCCAGGAACAGGATTAGAACTCCTACATAACTAGTTTGCGATACTATCGTATTACACTCAGCTTATATGCTGAACAGCTCTCAAAAGCTATCTTTGAAGGTGACACACACATTTGCACACATTTTCACAGTTGCCAGGACCAGGATTAGAACTCCTACCTAACTAGTTTTCTTCACTATGGTATTACGCAGTTATCACACACATCACAGAGCATATATGGTGGAAAGCTGTCCAAAGGTATCTTTGAAGCTGAGTGACATCAGCAGCAGGGCTAAAGGAGAGATATGGGAAATGTAGTAAGTGTGTATGTCCACAAAGTCAGGTTTCATTAAAGACGCACATACAAACACACACATTTTCACAGTTGCCAGGACCAGGATTAGAACTCCTACCTAACTAGTTTGTTATACTATGGTATTAGGCAGTTATCATATGCACCACAGAGCTTATATGTTGGAAAGGTATCAAAAGGTATCTTTGAAGGTGAGTGACATCAGCAACAGGGCTAAATGAGGGGTATGGGAAATGTAGTAAGTGTGTATGTCCACAAAATCAGGTGTCATCAATGACACACACATTCTCACAGTTGGCAGGAACAGGATTAGAACACCTACCTAACTTGTTTATTACAGTATGGTATTATGCAGTTACTGCACACCCCACAGAGCTTATGGGCTGAGATTTTGCCAATGGGTAATTTCAAGGTGACTGACATCCATAGGAGTTCTAAAGTAGGGCAATGGGAGGTGTAGTGAGTGTGAATGGCCTCAAAACAATTCTTCTCCAAACACACAGATGCAGTTTAACAGTTACCATGTCTGGGAACAGAACTCTTACCTAACTAGTTTATTACATTACAGTATTACACAGTTATCGCAGGCACCACACCACTTATAGGGCTGAGACTTGCCCAAGGGGTTATTTCAAGGTGACTGACATCAACAGGGGTGCTAACATGGGTAATGGGAAGTGCATTGTGTGTGAATGGGCCATAAATCATTCCTCTGGAAACACACACAGACACACACACACACACACACACACACACACACACACACACACACACACACACACACACACACAGTCACACACAACTTTGCATTTGACAGGACTGAGTTTACAAATGCTACATGAATACCTATTTGTACTATCATGTTACACAGTTATCACAAGCACCACAGACACTATAGTGCTGAGGGCTATCAAAATTAATGTCTATAGTGATCAACATCAGCACATCATGTGATATAGGCCACTTGGATGTTTAGTGGGTGGGACAGCCATCATACTGGCATTCTCTCTGTCACTGTCTGTCTCGCTGTTCCACACATCTGTGTGTGTGTGTGTGTATATTTGACATATTATAGTCTGTTGCCCTTAGATATGTGTGAGTATTCCTATCCAGTGTGTGTGTGAAGCATAATTGTTGTGCAATTTGATGTGTGTGTGCACAGACATCCATAGATGACAGATATGTATGGTGCACTGTGTTGTCAGACATGGGCTTCAGTTCTCTAAGTGTAAGAGCATGACCATTATGATTGTCTATATTGAGTGTCTGAATCCATTCCAGGTAGGGTTGTACTCCAGTCCAGCCTTTGGTGTTCTACACCTACAGCTACCAACTTGCTTCTGCAGGATATCTGTAGATAGGTTGACAATATGGAGTCATAATGGGCGAAAGATTGGGGGATACTGTAACTATTGCTGTCTATGCTGCTTGTGTTACACGGTTAGTGTTAGCAGAGATATTCAGATATATCTACTGTTTTACACTGTGATATATTATGTCATCAACTACTGACAGATAAGATTAATTGCTCACACTTATTTATGGTGAAATACAAGATGAATGCAGCTGAGTCCAGTATTGTGGTCCGCAGCCTACACATTCTTGCATACTCATGCCATTCTGGAGGGGTAGCTACAGACACTTGCTGATGGGTGTGTGTAAATGGTCCAGCACCTTGGTAGTATGGTAGCTGAGGATCCCTTTCTTCTTGATGCCCTATACCAGGGGCAGTGTCTGAAACAGAATTCAACTTTTTGAATGTGGAACACCCAGTCACACCTATTATCTTTGATATCCCCAAAATCCACCAGGGCACTAGAGATCCTCCCTTTAGAGCTATAGTTTTTTCTTGGGGTTCCAAGACTGAACCGTTGGTTGCCTTTGTGAACGAGGGGCTCCAAAAGGTTGTGGCTGGGGTTCCACATATTTTGAAAAATTCTTGGCACTGTCTTAATAGACTAGATGGGATTTCCAATGTTGGTACTGATTGGTCCTTTTTATCTATATATGTCATTAACCAATTCACAGTAATCCCACAAGATGTAGGGGTTGAGTATTTTATACAAAGCTTAGCTAGAAGTGGTAAATTGAATGCTGCTAAAATTAATATGATGACATCATGTATAGAAATGGTTTTAAAGAGCAATTTTGTGACATTTGAAGGGAAAGCATTTCAACAAATTTCAGGAGTGGCAATGGGGGCAAAATGTGCCCCTGGATTTGCTAACCTTGTCCTCCTATATTGGGAGGAAGAATATGCATTTGCTTCATCATATAATGACAAGATTGCTCTCTACAGCAGCTTTTTAGATGATATACTAATACTTTGGAGGGGCAGTAAGGATGAAGCTATGTCCTTTGTTGAATATTTAAACAGTACTACATCTTTTTTTAGATTTACCAGCAAATGGGATCAAAATGAAATAAGAGTTTTTGGACATCAAATTGACCAAATCTGCACACATTCTACACAGTAACATATTTACGAAAAAGACCCATAACAATTCCTTGTTACATTATAACAGTTGTCACCCATCATACCAAAAAAGAGGAATAGTGAAGGGCCAAATGGTAAGACTTCCTAGGCTTGTGAGTGATGATGACACTTGTATTAAAGAGGTGTACACCCTCATTGATTTCTTTTTAGATAGGGGTTATCCCTTAAAGATGTTGTTAAAAATCAGGAATGAGGTCTTGGAGAAGACACGGAGTATATATAAACCCATTTTAAGGGGTAATGACAATGATATATTTCAAAAGACCAATACCTTAGAAGGCAGGGCACTAGTATTGAAATATAATATTCAAACTAGTGGTGTTGTTGAATTAGTGAAAAAAACATGGTTCGTAGGTTCATAGTTTCATAGGTTGGTACTGGGCTAACTGCCCGAAGGCATATATTAGCCCAGCCATGTTGTGCAGTATTCACCGCCCCTTTAGTAGTTACCTAGACCCTTGTACTAGCAGCTAGTACCCTTGGCCCCTCTCTAGTAGTGCTGTTGGTGTGATCCCCGGTGTGAACTTTCTGTTATCCATCCACTCATCAAGGTTCCTCTTGAAGAGTGATAGTGAGGGGCTCTGTCTTATGTAGATCGGGACCCTGTTCCATAGTAACGGAAGTCTCTGCGAAGGGAATCTATCCCTCCAGCATGTTCTATTCAATGTTGTGTTGAGGTTTATATCCCTAGAGCGTGTAGCTCGAGTAGATTTGGTTTTGCTAAGATGGAGCATGTTCAACAATTCTGGGTTGGACATGGCTCTGTACGTTAGACACAGATCACCTCTGAGAAAGTGGTATGCAACAGAGAACAGTCTTAGCTTTTTCAATCGTGCTGCATAGGGCAACTGTTTGAGGCCAGTAATCCTCTTGGTTAAGTACCTCTGCGGTCTCACTAGCTGCTGGAGATGTCTAGCCAGGTACATTCAAATTGGTGCATTGTACTCAATAATGGGTCTGATGAGGGAAGAATAGAGGGGCACCATTACATCCTTAGATCTTGATGTGAACCCTTTCATGATCAGATGGGTCACATAGAAGGATTTTCTAACCACTTTGGCGACATGGCTATCAAAGGAAAGCTGACTATCTACTTGGGTCCCTAGATCCCTTATTTCTTCTTCAGATTTCAGGGGATTACCTCCTATGTTGTAGTTTGCGGGTACTCTGTTTTTTCCAAAGGGGATTACTACACATTTTTTTGCATTTAGCTTGAGACCATGGCTTTGACACCATGAATCAGTCTCATTTAGGCCCTTCTGGAGGATCTCCATGTCGGCTGCAGACTCTATTATAGCACCCAGTTTGCAGTCATCCGCAAACGTAGTCAGCCACAGCCCTTCCGTGCTTGCCTGTACTTCTGAGAAGTATATGCCAAACAGGAGGGGCCCCAGGACAGAGCCCTGAGGCACACCACTCATTACTGGTCTGGATCCGGACATAGATCCCACTACTCTTACTTTATGGGATCTGTCTGAGAGCCAGTTTGCGATCCATCTTGTGACTTAAGGGTTTATGCCCAGGCTGGTGAGCTTATCAATAATACCTGAATGGGGAATGGTGTCAAATGCTTTAGCAAGGTCAAGGTAAGCCATGTGTACCTCCTTCCCCTTATCTATAGCCTGAGTAACTGTCTCAAAGAAATCCGCCAGGTTCAGGAGGCATGATCTGCCCTTGACAAAGCCGAACTGTGTGGGGTCCAGCAACTGGACAGTCCCAATCTCTCCATTTATGAGTTCCATAATGATTCGCTCCATAGCCTTAGAGATCAGACTGGTCAGGCTTATTGGTTGGTAGTTCCCAGGGTCAGTTGTGGCCCCACCCTTGTGTAGCGGGACCACCATTGCCGTGCACCATTCTATGGGCACATATCCTGTGGAGAGGCTGAAACTGAACAGGGTATTAAGATGCGGGGTTAATTCCTTTTGGAGCTCACGTATGACACAGCCTGGGACACCATCTGGTCCCATGGAGGCAGTGTTTTTAGCTTTAGATAGAGCCTTGTTAACCAACATATCAGTAATAATTGGACTTACACAATCCCCTGGAATGGTAATAGGTCCTGTAGGTGGTGAGGGGGGGGGAGAAATTTGCACTGAACCTGTCAGCCAAGATGTTGGCAATGTCAGAAGGGTCAGTGTATTTTGTTCCATTTTGTACTAGCTCAGAACAGACCTGAGCATTGCCATTTAGGTTTTTGACGTAGCCATAGAAGGCCTTATGGTTATCCTTGGCATCCTTGGCAACTTTCTTTTCAAAATTAGCTTTAGTTGACTTGATGAGGGCCCTCAATTTCTTATTAATGCTGATCAGGGATGATTTTTCTACTTGAGATTTGGCCTTTTTTTGTATAAGTCTCCTTCTTTTATTGTAAAGTTTGCTTATGGCCGGGGTCCACCAGAAGGGTTTCTTCTTACTTGAGGAAGGAGTCTTGGTGTTATTTGGGATAGCACGGTCCATGCAATCCTGAAGATGCATATAGAGTGCCTTGCTGTAGGATTTCGCATCCTGGATATCATTATCCTTCTGTAAGGGAATAGTGAAGCTTTCCACTTCGGATGCAAGTAGTTTGAAGTTTGCTTTGGAAAGGTTTTTGACTATGGTTTCTTTGACTAGGGGAGGTGGAGGGGTGAGGATGTCCAGGGTTATCAGTTTGTGGTCGGATCTGACCAAGGAGGGAGTGACAACGGGTGTGGTACAATGGGTGCCCATATTTGTGATGATTAAATCCAATATGTTGTCCCCTCTAGTGGGGGAACATGCTAGTTTTTCAAAGGCATTTGAATTTATAAATTCTATGAATCGTTGAGCATAGGAGTTGGAACATTGGTAGTTCACCCAGTCTATACCAGGGTAGTTGAAATCACCCAAGATTATGGTGTTGGGTAGGACCTTTATATTTTCCAATGTCTCAAGGAATGCAGAGTGAGCATCTTGGGACATGGTGGGTGATCTATAACCGGCTATGACTTGAAATGTGGTTTTGCCTGCTGATAGTTGCACATGGATGATCTCTGGGGCATCATGCTGCGCTACTAACCTGGAGATATGGGTATCCTTGATGAATATGGATACACCTCCACCCTTTGTACTGCGATCTGGTAACTGAGGCCGGAAGGTATGATATGAATTGTAACCTGGCAGTGCTGGGGTGCTCTCTTGAGCCTTGAACCAGGTTTCCGTCACTGCACAAATATCGATTTTCTCCATGCTGAGGAGAGCCTCGAGTGTGTGCATTTTGAGGTTGAGACTTCTTGCGTTGAGTAGCATTACCCTTAGTTTTTGGTTACCTGTGCTGGTTACGGTGGTTGGTTTGTCCTTTGAGCCTTGCCTAAAAAAGGCACTATGGGGACAGCAAGAGCCTTGGCCAGTATTCAAAAACCTAGGGGTGACAGGTGCAACCCATCTCTGGCAAAATAGCGAGGCTTGTCTATCATGTCATCCCAGGCAGACAGACACTGGATCCCCTTAGAATGACACCAGAAGCTTAATCAGTTGTTGAAATTGATCATTTTGTCTTTGTATTGTGGTATCATTCTATGTGAAGGTGGTATGCTACTCAAGGTCAGGGTTATACCAGCTTGGGCTGCATGATCAGAGAGCTCCTCAATGTCTCTTTTCATGTAGTCCAGGGAGGTACGCCTTAGATCATTCACATCAACATGTACAATGACAGCGTCATACTTGTACTTGTTCTGGAGATACAGTATTTAATGAAACCATGAAAAATGATTTGGGTAATTTCCCAAAAATAGTATATTCCAGGGGAAAAATATCAAAGAAATTTTGGAGGGAAACAGAATCACTTACAAGTGTTCCAGAATGTACAAATGTGAAACCTGTAAATTTTGTAGGTACATTAATGAAGGACCTTATGTATTGGTGTCCAATTATATTAAGACGCTGGGGTGCCCTGGTAGGTGTAGTTGCAACACACAAAAGTTGGTATATATTGCCACTTGTGTTAGCTGCAATGCATTCTACGTGGGCAAAACTGTCCGTAGGTTAAAAGACAGGATTGCAGAACACCAGAGGGCAATAAAAAATAAGGACACACACAATGCACTATATATGCATAGTATACATTGTGTTGATTTTTAAGAAATTTATTTTCTTCATCATTGATAGGGTGACACCTTGAGAGGGGTGGGGATGAAAGGTTGAAGGTAGAATTATTAGAATACAAATGGCAAATAATTATTGATGCAACAACCCCACCGGGTTTGAATGAATACATTTCTTTAAAACCCATTTTAAAAGACAGGGCTAATAGGATATGGTGTAAATAGTGGTTTATAAAGTTATTTTTATATTCCTACATGTATTATTTTTATTTTTATTCATTCGATTTTTAAGTGTTTGTTTCAAAGGATGTTCAAACATAAATGTATATATTGTGGTTAGGACACTTTTTATAACACCAGATTTGGGCAATACTGTTCTGTTGTGCGTGGACAAATTTTATGTTCAAAATTTACTTGATAACTAATTATTTATTTAAATTAATGCATACTTTTTATTGGTTGGTCAGGTGACTGACTGTGTATTTAATGTATGGCATGGTTGTTGTTCACTTACTCTGATGATGCCATGTGTAATGGTGAAAGCACTTAGCAAGTGAATTTGTAAGTTTTGGATTAAACTTTCTGTCTTGTGTTTCAGACGTGGTTAATGTTTGGTATTTACCAGTCTTGTACCCTGTGGGTATTTACTTTGTGGCATTTGGTAGTGATGCAGGCCATCTGTAGCAGGCCAGTGCATTCTGTCAATCCTACATTCCCAAACTGTGAGCCAGTAGATTTCTCTGGGGTGACAGGGTAAGTGTGCGATGTGTTACTGGCAATACTTCCTGTCCATATTGATCCATTGCTCTGGATGCAGGCAGGGCGTTGCTTACAGCTGGGGACACACCTGCATAGGACACCTCTTCAGCATGCTGCATTCTGTGGGTATCCCCATAAAGATGTGGGGTCATACTGTCCTCATTCCCAACAACAAGGATGTGACCTGTGATAAACCTGTGGCTGATAGTGGGGTGAGCTGAGTGCATGTGTGGTATGGAAGCTGCTTGCAGCTGATTCACAGATATACCTGGGACATTCCCATTATGCTGCCTTGTGCGGGGACATAAGCAGTCTCTCATTACTTCATAACTGTGCCTTTTGTGGTCTGCCAGTGACTGTCCAGACTACACCAGTAGTCCATACTACACTGACAACTAATGTGCTGCTAACCTGTATGTACAATTCTGAAAGTGTGTGCATTTGACAGTTACATTTTATGCACTCTGTCTAGGGTACTTCCACCTGTGTACTGTGTGTATGTATGTGCCCACATTCAGCGCATGTCCATCTTTCAGGCGGTGACAGATTTTGACATCTGGACAGTGAGTTTGGACAACTGCTGACATGGGTATTGCTGAGAAGCATTGCAGTTGACACTACAGTTGTCAGAACATGGCTCTGTCAACCACTGTACTGCCCATAGGCCACCAAGGCACAAATCTCCATGCCTACATACTGACCACTTCCAGACAATATTGAACATACAAAAACGTACCACACATACCTTGGCATATTGTAAACATGCATCTATCCTGTAGACTAGGCCAGCTCGGGTAAGCTGTGCTCCACTGATATTACTCCTCACACTTACATGTTACTGCATTTCTACATAGGATTGGGGGAGCACACCTGACTAATTTACAATTTACTATAACTGTACTGGTATTTCAGGTACTCGTTGGCTTCCATTTCATATTGTATTCTGACCTATCATGCAGACTGGAGGCATATCAGTAGAGTACAGATCTTATATTTTATTGACCTACATTTCAGTTTCAGACTTCTTACCCTTTGGAACTAACACACAACTGCTAGACCTGTTGTAATCTGTCTGTGTAGGTCTGGAGGGGGCTGTGCACCATTTCCATCAATTGGATGCCTTAGCCCATACTTTCTTGATGGTTATCTACACCTGTCCTGCTAGCTGAGGCTGGTGGTGGGTATATGAGCCTCACTGACATGCATGTGTGTGTCCTATGGACACACACAGTTATTTGGGCCACCGATGTACTGTGGTGGGATTTGTCACCTTGTCTAGTACTGCCTAGTATGTTGACACCAGTATTTTCTATGGATTTCATGCTGCCCATATAGGTGTGCAGTATCTGCTGCCATCCCATTCAGCCACCCGATTCCCTTGCATGCTCGCGTCCATACCATACATACAATTATCTTAACATACTACTCAATTCAGTAAGTGATAGGAAGGGTGACTTACCTTGTGGCTGGGACAGTATTGAGGATGGTGCTGGAGGGCTGACTATGTTGAATGCACATAGTACACCACCTATACATGGTAAAGCACAGGTAGTATCATGTTTGGCATCCCTTTTACTGTATGTGCGAGTCAGAGAGAGGTGTCATTCCCTGGCTCCCTACCATGTCAGTGTATGTGCTATGCGTTGCCTTCTTGCCAAGGTCTGGGCATACTGGGCACACCTCCTTCTGCCTACAGGGGCAGGCTCAGGATGTTCCTCCTCTGAGTCCCTCTGTGCCTGTGCTAGCCTTGGCAATGGTGGGGGGCTGTGTGGCCCTGGCACGTGCTGTTCCTGCTGCAGCTGTTTCCACAGGATAACATTGTGTAGCATGGCACATACTATGAACATTTGTGTGCATGTAGCTGGAGAGTACTGCAAGGCTCCACCGGAAATGTCCAGGCAGCGGAACCATGACTTGAGCATCCCAAACACACACTCTATAATGATTCTGGTTGGTGTGTGCCTCATTATGGAATTCTTATTCAGGTGTGTGTGCATTACTGAGGAGTGTCATCAGCCACGGCTCCAGTGCGTAGCCAGCATCCCCCACTAGGTGGCCATATGGGTTGTCTCCACTGGCAAATGACTGGTACAGCTGTGTCATATGCCAGATGTGGGAGTTGTGATAATTTCCAGGGCTGCCAGCACACACATTCAAGGTAATGCCCTGGGCATTGCACATCACAGTTGATGGAGGGGAAGCCCTTGCAGTTTATGTAGACACTACCCCGCTCGCTGGGTGGTGCTTTGATGTGTATGTGCATGCAGTCTATAGCACCCACTACTTCAGGCTATTCTGTTATTTGGGGGTAGAGATGCATATTGCTGGTCAACGCCTCATGGGTATTGAGGAAATACATGTGCTCACCAGCATGTGCTGACATGGCATCCAGGAACTGGTGGAGTACCCTGGATGCTGATGCTTGTGAGATCTCTATGATATCCCCAGTTGGCCTTTGGAAGGTACCTGTGGCTAGCATTCTTAGGCCTACACATACCTTGGTATCCACTTGTATGGGTTCCCCTCTGTTGGTTCTGTGTGTGAGGTCGAGCCGGCACAGCTCAACAATTTGCTGTAGAATGTCCCTGTCCACCCTATAGCACTCCACTATCTCCAGCTCATGTAGCCCCTGGTAGGTTAACCTGGGTCTGTACACTCTTCTCCTCCTCCTCACTGTGGGATGGTCATCAGCATTCACATCCTCACCACCCTCAGCCTCTTACACATGATGTATGAGAGCGACAGCAGCTCCTAACATTTTGTTAGTTTTGTCAGGTAAAACTTTTCCATCTGTGTAAACCGGTGTTGTAGAGTTTGTGGGAAAAAACAGACTGAAAGGTGTTTGCATACTTTATAGTTCTGTGCTGGGCTTCTGCCTGTGTAATTGTCTGATTTCGATACATTTCACCTGCCAGCTATGCTGGTTCTCCTTGATTGCCTTCCTACTGCTGTTTCCCCTTCCCACTTCCTTCCTATTTAAGCTCCGAGGCACGCCGCTCATACACAAGCTCAAATGTAAACAGTTCTGCTATTTCCTGTTTTTTGTTCTTTTTCTTTTTTTAGGCCCCCCCCCCCCCCACTCGTTTACACAGTGTAAGCATGTTTAAGCAGAAATGTCCCTCCCTGGACGCGAACACGCTCTGCATTTCTTGGAATAAGACAATACAGCCACAGACACACACTCTTCCTTTGCTTTGCTTAGCTAAGGGCAAACACGGGCCACAGAGCTCCAATGGGCTTACAGCAAGCAGACACACTCCCTTATGAAGTCATTTAGCTCTTAGACTTGCACTGTGGTGTTTCTATACCTACACAGTTAGGTACAAGCTGACACTTTGAAGAAATCTGTGATTCAGTATAACTCCCCTCATTTGCATACCCCACTGTGTAGGTCATTAGTTAATATACTTACACAGACCCTTTCCCCTTGACAACCACTGCTCTCGGGTTTTGTTTACATTCTGCATGCCATTGACTATAATGGCAAAATGCAGAATTCACTTAAAATTAACTATTCCCATTTTTTTTTTTTTTTTCGGCATGATCTCGTTTGCGCGCCACTGATCTAAGCTTAAACAGCCGAGATCAGCCAAAAAAACAAAAGTTTAATTTAAAAAAAAATTAATCAGTTTTTAATGCAAATGACCCTATATTTGGCCATTGGCATGTGTATTATACATAATACATGCTTTTACACAAGCTGTCATGCCTCCGTTTTGTCAGATGCAGAAATGTATTTGGTTACTAGCTGAATACATTTCTGTACTGACACTGCTCTTATACTGAGTCCGTGCAGCTTGGTGGATCACAAAATCGCCTCATTTATATTGTTTTCACCAGCAAATGAGGTGATTTGTATATTTGCTGGTTTTCCGTGCAGGAATAGTGTAGGGCTGCCCGTGCATGTGAAAACAACACATTTCTGGATCGCTTGGTGGCCATTTTCCATGCAGGAGCTTCTACACTATTCCTGCATGGAAAATACGGCTTCCTGAATCCCAGGGTTAGTGTGATAGTGAAAGGTTATGAGATCTCCATATCTCCGATAAAAGCATAGGAGCAAGCCATCAGAGCTAGGAATGTTGGTACTGGGATTCTTTGTGACAGGGTAACATTTTCTTTTTTCCATAAAATCAGGAATGGTTAAAATGGTGCTGGAATTTTTTTTAGTTATATATGGGTTGTAATTGGATAGTTATTTAACTAATTTGGATGTGGCTATAGTATGCAATATTTATTTATTTAAGTCTGATGACCAGTGAAGTCCACTGGGCCATAAAGAACCTGTTTTCAGTGGAGACCTGGGGAGAAAAGCTCCAAGAGATTACATGTTACATGTTACAAAAAACATAGCTAATGAGTGTATACAGTAAAATAAACATATAGTCATATGCCCTTAGTAAGTTAACATTTAAACATATAGTCATTTGCCCTTAGTAAGTTAGGTAAACATTGAGCAATGAAAAAGAACAAGTATACTGTATTCTAAATTATAGTACCTCAGATAGTTGAGAGTAGATCTGTCCTGGTATGGGAGAAATTGTCTTTGGTCATGGTGTTAGTAATAGTAATGGTAATTGGTGTTGATTACAGTGCAGGGTAGAAAGAGAGGTGGGGGGGTTGAGAGAGGGTTATGTTGGAGCATGACATGGGCATTCCCATTTGGAAGATAGATGAGAAAATAGCTGAGATTTTAAATTGTTATGGTTTGGTAGGTTGCATAGGTTGGAGAGGAGAGAGTTCCACTGTTTAGCTATGGAGCAGGACAGTAGTAGTTGGCCAAGAGGGCGTGATGGTTTGTCGACATGAAGGAGATTTTGGTTTTTGGATCTGAGTGAGCGGTTAAATATATAGGGTTTTAAGGATGTAGCGAGAGAGGGGCAGTTAGCAAGTTTAAAGATAAGCTTGTGGGCAGTGGTGAGTTGTAGGTATCTCAGGGGTAGTTGGGAAGTTCAGGCCATTTAAGGGTGTAGAGGGAGTGGCAGTGGTGGGATGAGTTTTTTGAATTGTTTGCAAATTTGCAGATTTTGTGGTAGCAAGATTCAAGTTTGGATCATAGACCAAGGTGGAGATTGGTGAACAGGAGAGCGCTGTACATAAGAGAGGGGAGCAAGAAAGTGGATGTAAGGGTTTGTCGGGTTGAGGGTCTGAGGAAGCAGTTGTGCCCATCATGATTAAGGAGTGGGTGTGGGTATCAAATTTTAATTCTTCATTAATGATGATGCCTAGAAGCTTGGTGCTGGGAATGATTTCAAGGGGGGTGTTGTTCTGGCTATGTATGGTGAATGAGGTTTTGTCAATATTGGAGTTTCTGGTAGCAGAAAAAAATCATTAGTTTAGTTTTATTTGTGTTTAGAGCCAGATGGTTGGACTACATCCAGGTTTCTGTTTTGGAGAAGGCTTGTTGGGTTTTTGCTAGGAGCTGGGTGGGGGAGAAGGCTGAGCAGATGATAGTCGAGTCATCTGTGTATTGGGTGACAGAGGATTCTGGGATGGAGTGGTGGAAGTTGTTGATGAATACGTTAAAGAGTAGAGGACCAAGAACAGAACCTAGTGGGATGCTAGTGGATGTAGGTAGGAAGGGAGAGGTTGATGTTTTCCACTGGACAGCTTGTTGGCAGTTGGACAGCTGGAAAACCAGGCTATGGTGGTAGGAGAGAGATTTAGGGTGGAGAGTTGGGATATGAGTAAATTGTGGGAGATGGTTTCAAAGGCGTTTGACAGATCTAAAAATTGTGTAGATACAAATTTGCCAGAGTTTAGTTCTAGTTTGATGGTTTCAAGAAAGGAAAAAAGGGCAGTCATGGTACTGTGGCTGGGGCAGAAGCCATGTTGGGTAGGGGAGAGGAGATTGTTTAGGGTTAGGTGTGGCATAAAGTTGTGCTTGGATAGTTTTCTCTAGTAATTTAGAAAGAGGGTAAAGGATGGCACTAGGCCTGAAATTGGTGGTATCAGTGTTTTTTCCACCTTCGTGGATGGGAATGATGTAAGCATGGTGCCAGATAGAAGGGATTTAAGATTCTTGTGTGGATCTGTTTATAAGAATAGAGATGGGATAGGCGATGCTGTCTGCAGATTGTTTGAGGAAGGTTGATGGAAAATTGTCAGGTGCATTGCAACAGAGTTTGAGTTTGAGGAGAAGTCTTTTTATAGTGCCTGTGGGAATGGGATTTAGGCAGAAGGGGGAGGAGGAAGGTAGGTGATTGGGGTGGTGGTGGTTGGGGCAGGAGGGGATAGGGCTGGAGGAGGGGAGTGGGAAGGAGGTGGATAGTTTAGCTATACAGTCTACGAAGAATGAGTCGAACTGGGTAGCTGTTTCAAGGTTGGTGAGGTTGGGATTTTGACAGGGGTTTTCTTTATTACCAGAGTGCAGAATGGATGAGATGGAGTCCCAGAATTTTTAGGATTTGTTGAGTGCATGGATTAAAGTTTGCAGTAGTGAGCTTTGTGGTCTTTAGTTATCAGTTTTTTTTGTGAGTTTCAAAGTTGCTTAAATTCTAGAAGGGAGTTGAGTTTTTTTTTTTATATATTGTTTCCATTTTTGTCTCTTTGGTGCATAGCTAGTTTGGTTTCTTTTGATAGACATGGGTAGGGATTAGTTTTGATGCATTTGGTTTGAGGGGGTCTTGCTGGCTGAGGAGGGTTAGGAATGATCGGTTGAAATAGGATACGGCATCATCTAGTGGAAGGGTTTTTAGAGGGGACCAATCAGTATGCTTTAAGCATTCTGAGAAAGTTCGAGGGTTGAAAGAGGAGAGGTTGTGGGTTTGGGTGTAGTGGTGATGTTTTTGTAGAGGAGACAGGAGCCGGTCAATGAAGGCTGGTAAGTGGTCGCTGAGAGAGTCTGGTATTATTCTGGCTTTGGTGATAAGGCTGGGGTGAGTTGTTAGGATCCAGTCAGTGATGGTTCCAGAGGTACCATCTTTATTTGGTCTGGTTTGAGAATGTATTAGTTGGAGAAATTGTACAGATTGATTGTGTGGGAAGGGGCTTCAGAGTTAATAGTGGTCCAGTTAATGTCAGTATCACTGAGGATATAGGTTTCATTTTTTATGTTGGAGGAAAACCAAGATTAGATGTCTTCAAGTGTTTTAATGATATCGCCTGGGGGAATATAGAGGGCAGCGATGCATATGGACTTGTGGTTGTTTATTTTTAAGGTTGGGATTTTATTGGTGTAGGGAGTTATGGTATGGGAAGAGGGGTAGATAATAGCTACTCCACCTCCTATTTTGTGAGCTCTGTCATTGTGAATGATTTGGTAACCTGGTGGTAGAATTTCATTATCTTTTATAAAAGATTTGAGACAGGTTTCAGAAATGGTGGTTATATCGAGGTGAATTATGGGAGAGTCAGGCATGGAGGTTAGGGATTTTGTTTCTAAGGCTTTGTGCATTAAGTGTAGTGAGATGAATGGACTTTGGTTTTATGGGTTGAGTGGAGAGTCTGGTGGGATTAATGTTAGAGAGGGGTCCGGGGTTAGGGTGGATGTCGTCGGCAAGTGAGAGAGAGATATGGTGGAGGAGTAGTGTGAGATAGTGTGTTGGGGATGGGGAGCTTGGGTTGTGTAAGAGCAGTGTTTTTCTGGTATGACATGTAAGAGTAGAGTACTGGGGGGTGGGGTAGGGAGTAATTTGGGTTTGAATAGATAGGTTGGGTTAGAGGAAAAGAGTTCATGGGAGATGGATCTGTAGGATGGGGTGTGAGGTTGGTGGTATAAAGCAGTGGAGTGTGTATGAGAGGGTTGGTATGGGTTGGGGAGATGTGTGAGATAGGTAAGACAGGAGAGAGAAATTAGTAGGGCAAATGGTGCTATAGAGAGTGATGATATGGAGAGCATTGTAGGTGGAGTGGTAGTATGTGGAGTGTTGCTGAGCTTGGAGGTAGGTGGAGTGTGCTCTTGGTTTAGTGTGATTGGAGTGGAGTGGGGTGGGGAGGAGTCAGGGAATCTATAAATGTGCAGGTAGTGGGGGTGGGTAGGGGAGCGGAGTGAGCCTGAAGGGCAAACGGAGCGGGTAGAGCCAAGAAGGAGTGATAGTCCACAGAAAAATAATCAGTAACTGGGACTCTGAAACTGGTATGGTCCTACAGCCAGAGACTAAGTGATTTCAGCAGTTATGAGAGAAGCCCAAGAATGCAGTGGGTATTCCACAGTTCTCAAAACATAGGGCAATGAGCAAATATAATTAAAATGTAACAGTGGTGGTGTAAGTACACAAGGCAAAAGTTATAGTGTATATCTATCTGCAGTGGGTGTATTCTGCCACCTAGTGGCAAAAGGAGATAAACTGAAGTTTAATTTAGTTAGATATTTATATATTTTTCATTTTGTTTGGCAGAAACGATCAGGGGAGTAAACTGTAAAATCTGGAAGGGAGGGAGGGATGGATGGCAATGGACTGCAGTAGGCTGCTATTGTGCACACTGAGGATAGATTACTGCTTTAAACATTAACCAAATTTGGTAGTTAAAGCTACATACATGCTGGCTTCTTTAGGAGGGGAAACCACATTTTTAATTGTGCTGATCGTGCCTAGGGAGTAGGCAGTCCACGGATGTCTTCCTTTAGGAGGGAGGTATTCCTGGATTGATATTTGTAGTGAGGGGGAGCACCCGAGGTTTTAGAACGAGGAGTGCAGCAAGCTGTAAGGAGAGAGAAATAAATTATTCAGTGTTTAATGGGCAAAAGAACAGGGGAGGATCAGGTAGTAGGATAGGATAGAAGTAGGGAAGTTTAGAAGTTTGTACTAGAGTGTATTGTAGGGAGAGGAGGTATAGAGAAAAAAACAGTCCCCGGGATTCATGAAGCTCGGCGCAAGGCCGGCGTAAGGCCTGCGCCGGCGGTGCATGGAATATCCGGCGCAGTAGCGCCATATACATATTAATGAGAGTGCACCGGAATCACAGACACGTGCGTAGTGTACGTGAGCGAGCCCAGGTAGGATGCGTCTGGAGGCGTGTCAAAGCCGGCAGGAGGTGAGCAACCTAATGTGCTGACAGCCACGGTCCGCCCACAATAGTAATGGCAGCAGCCAGGTCCCGTGCAGAATGAAACGCACGGACAGTACGCAACATAGTCCCCGTTCCAAATCAACGGAGAAGCAAATAGAAGCCACCAAGGCATAAGTGTACCCGATCAAGGAGCAAAGGATACGCATAAGACCGCCGCCCCGCAATGTACTGTCAGTGTTTACACTCAGAGAAGGTGTACAGCCGCATGTCAGCGCCGCACCGACATAGGAGCAGCGACTAAGGTCACCACCAGTCCCACTGTGTTTGGGGCAGTCTCTCCATGGACAGTTGTGTCCCAAAAACGATTAGAAATGGCTGATGTGCTACGTAATGTAGGACACAATGATATCCCGTATGTAATGTAATGGTAGCATGAATTGGTTATTTCTGTAACAGAAATACCGAAATGACACTATAAACAGAATAAGCAAGGAAATTGCCACAATAATAAGCAAATTATTTAGGCAAACAAGTGAATTTCTATGCTATATAGTGACCGTTTGTATGTGTCGGCCTGTAAAGGCAGATGTGAGTCCCGGAAATATCCCAGATCGGAAAATGGAAAAGGTGGAAACCCCAGCAGCGACATGGGCATGGTCACCAGGGTTACCTGCTGTCCCAAAGTGCCATGGACAGACCCTGAGTGGACAATGGTGTCCCTGCAACAATCGTAAAAATGGAAAATGACCTGAGATCTCCTGCCACGCAAATTCCCGCAATATACATGTAAATAGTAGCATAAAACATATACATTACGGTATGGAACACAGACATGGCATAAGAAAATAAATAAGGAACCCAAACGCTAACAGAATAGGCTCATAGTATGGCAAACAAGTGAAGTTCTGTCTACTGCACTAGCCCTGGGTATATGTAGTCCTGCAAATATCGAAGTGTCCACATAACATGCCCCACCATGGGCATTGGAAAAGGTGCCAACCATAATGGTCACAAGCAGTAGTGACAGTACATAGCCGGGTAGCTGTGCCGACATAACAACAGTAAGGAAGCAAGATACCCCAAACACAGGCAAACATGTGCATAGCAACATATCCCAGACCCAGCAACATCTCAGTTGCATACACCGGATGGTGTATGATGAAGTGTAATATCCAGAAGCAGAACACATGCATTCGGATGTACTACACAATAGCCTCATTGTACATGTCAGTCACACCCATGTATACCCCTGCACCCAAACCTGCTAGCATCCGTGTGCAGCTATACAACCACACACAATGTGCATACCTGAACTGTGGTAAGATGTTTGTGTTAGGCAATGCCACGCTGGCAAATACGCACCACATGTCAGCAACCCACCGCAGGTACAGATATGTAAATGGCTGCATGTGAATGTGTCAGCATAATGTGTACATCCGCATGTAGTATGTACCCGTCCAAACCATCTAGGTTTGCATACGACACGGTGCACATAAGTGTACACATGTGGACAAGTCTGGTCGGTGGACCACCGCATCGACGATCATCTCTGCAGTGAAGTCGATCACATATAGCGGAACAGGTGCCCAACACACAGGACATCCTAACAGGGTGCTACAGGCAAAGAAGGGGAAACTGGGACATCACATGTGGAGATGAGCGTGGCTGGACGGACAAATACACACGGTCAAGGTAAAGGATGGAACAACATGCATATGGCTGGATGGATGTTGTTCGTAAAATATATAGAAACACATATGAAGTTCCAGTTTACACTCAAAATACTATATAATGTATTGAATTTTACCGTACAATATGGCAGCAGAACTAAGCCTGCATGTAATTGGTGAAGCTAAGCTGTACTGTGATGGAATTCTGAACCTGGCAGTAAGCAGGACAGCAGCCTCATGTCTGTCATCATTAATCATTTGCTGGGTTACAGAACAATAAATGTATGTACATGCATAACAGCACTCCTTCCCCAGAGGAGGATGGCCTTGTGAGCTCAATGGAAGATAGCAGTACAACTCCCTACCACACAGACAAAGCAACGATCAAGAAATTAACTGTCCACTGTATCGTAACAGTCTAGGGTCCTTGAAACAGCTACAATCACAAAAGGATACTGTAATGTACAAGGTGCCTTGCAAGCCTGTGTTATTCCCATGAGAAAAAATTTAAAAGCACGAGCCCAGCACCCACGTATGTATAGACTATTGCGGACCATAGTGATGGAAATGCCCTGTGACCGACCACGGCAGTAAGTTGGGCAAATGCTGATTGTAAACACTATATAACGAAACTGCTTACTGTATAGAGTCAGACAAAACTCCCATACTTGGACTGTACATTATTTAGCCTGCCTGTGTACACTACTAAAACTGTCCGAACCCGAGCCTCCTGTGTTATCGGCTGTCACTTAGAAAAGTCTACTGATAACTACAGTCTGGTGGTAACAACTTATTTCACATCGTGATCCTTGTAATCCGGAATTCCCTTGGTAAGCTACAGGTCAGAGTGCATGGCTGGTTAGACATGTACGCCGGAGAATATGCATAAATGGTTCTTCTTGAATGAAAAGACCTCCGACTGAATTGTTGTGTGTAAAGAGGCTGTTTACTGTCTGATCTGTGGCTGAAAAGCGGAAAACTGGATCCCAAGAAGAAAACGTGCAGCCTTAAACAGGAGGCCCAGGTAAGGAGTGTCTGCCTTTGTGTGTCTATTGTAGATCAGGGACCAGACTACATTGTGTTTCTGTTAACAGTAGTGATATCGGGTCGAAGACCTACCCACATACTGTTAAATCTGAACATAGGTCAGGGGAACACACAGCAGAGTAAATAGTGAATGTAGACACTACAGTGGATACAGGGAAGGAGACACACGTGTTATGACAGAGGCACACGTAG